>NC_092356.1:3604064-3755376 GCF_963676685.1 Mytilus edulis
GAAGAAAGGCGTTCAGTTAAACTGGGTCAGTTTCAATAATGTATAATCTGCTTGATATCATATATAAAATAACTTGGAAACATCTTTTTAAAACAAGAAAACCTTGCAATTTAAAGAATAAGACGGGGGAAATTTTTTTTTTAAAAATTGTTCAGAGAATAATTGACTGAGGTCTAATTCCACCAAAATTCACTTAAGATAAAAAAAATAATTGATAAAGTATGACTGGTAGCAGAAGATACCTTATCTCATATTGATTTTAAAAATACAATGTTTAAAGGGTTTTAGCTACAAGAAATATAATAAAGCAAGATATAGTTATTTTTGGCCAAGTTCATTCATAGTCAAACAGTGAAATAATAATACGCTTTTAGTGGCAAGTTTGCTTCAATTTTGACAAAATAAGCTCAGAAACATTGCTGATGAACTATATTCACTTGCAAGTTTAGATACTCTTCATTACAGATTCTTGTGTTATTTGGAGGAAGGTTCAAACCCATTTTTCGGTGATTCAGTGTTGAACTAGTAAATTGGATACGTCTACAAAAAACCCAGAATGAACATTTTTGTCTGTTCTTTGAATAAATGTAGGTGAAAAACTGTTGAAATGGGTGCAATTTGACGTATTTACACTTGTATGCAAATTTGTCCGCCATTACGTAGAATCACACAGGTTCCCGTAAACTTTGACATAACAATTCACAATAAAAAAGTGATTATTGCTTGACGTCAAAGGGTTATTTGGAGGCGATCTAAGGTCATTTGGAGACAACATCCAGCCAAATACCAAAAGTGTAAAAACGTTTAAGATAAAGTACTGATAGTTAATTTCAAATAAAATAATACTTATTTCGTTTATCATACTTTTATCTTTTAGCAGTCCGAGTTTGTGATAGGCTGAGTCTGTTATAGACCAAGTTTGTGAAGCCGACTTTGTAATAGGCCGAGTTTGTTTTGGGCCGAGATATCTGGTAGTCCGAGTTGAGAACAATTATACTCGGCACAACCCACAACATGGCGTCATCCTCGAAACCTAAACGCAAACGGCACCGCTCAAATTCAAAAATTTCTAAACATGACAAGCAGACATCCTTAAAAAGATATATTTGATAAACCGATATATACGCCTCGTTAAAAGTTTTTTTTTCTAGCAATGAATCTCACGTGATGAAATACATCACATGTAATGTGAAGGACATTTGATTTTATGTACAATCTGTAGAAAATGAAAGTTATATATATTTTGAGATTTACACTATATATAATATTACGAGTTTATCAAGGTATGAGACTTCCAAATAGAATTTGGTTTGTCTGGACATCGGTGGACATGCAACTTTGCCAAACCACTCATTTACAAATGAAAATCAACATGTGTTGATGTGTGACGTCAGCGACGTAAGCTTTGTTAATGTAGCAAATCAAGTCACCGTCCCGCAAACCAGCTTTTCCAGCAACGCTCTTGGGAGATACCTATAATTAAAGATCTAATAATATAACGTATACAAGTATTAAACTATAATAGACTTTTGATATTAATACCATTAATACTCATCGTTGAAATTAAAGGGCGTCTCCGTATGGATGAATACATATAGATCAAATAATTTTTTTATTGATTACTGGGTACTTTTTACATAAGAGAAATATTCAGCTACAATAATTATGGGATATGACTATAACAACTATAATATAGGTCACAATTTATTTAAAAAAAGGAGCGACAAACACCTCGTTATCATTTATCAGACCAAGGAGGTTATATGTCTCATATAACCTCCTTAATCACTGAGACAAACAAACGAAACTGATAATTATAATCTAAGACTACTGTGATTACAATATATATATATAATATATTATATTATGTTGTGTTTATTTGTGGTCATTCAGGTCACAATTGTTTGTCGGTATTTAGCTAACAAGTGCTGCGCATGACTTTTAAATGGTTCTGGGGACGTATTCCGGTGCTGCATTCGAACGGTTCTGTGACCGTACCGGCTGCCGTATACTGATGAGTTGAGAACAATTATCCTCGGCACAACATGGCGTCATCCTCGAAACCTAAACGCAAACGCCAACGGCACAGCTCAAATTCAGAAGATGATCCACTGTGGACAAATAGATTAGATGGCGATTATTATTCCGCATCAAGCGATAAGAAGAAGAAATTAACTGCACTGAGTAGTTACATTCCGCGTGAAACAAGTGATTGGACGATGAGCGAACTAGAAAATCTTCAGATTAATTGAACTGGATCGACCCATCCACGAAGAGCATTGATGAATTTTTCGACATGTTTTCAAATATAAATGCAGGTTTGCCACCCCTCGATGCAGATTTAATCAAGATGATGGATTATTTGAATGCTAACTTGACATTTGACACAAGTGTCAAAGAACTTGAACAGGAAAATTATGTTAAAGTTAGAGAATATCTTGTTAAAAACTTTCTTCCCAAAGTTGATGCTGATTCAGATGAACACCATGATGATGAAGAGTTGATGAAAACTGTGGGTAGTAGTTCCAGGTAAAATTAAAATTACCATCTTTTCATTCACTACTGCAATGTCAGTCAGGTACTTCTCAAGTTCTTGTAGCTTTCATGTCAATCGGGCCCTTAGTCGATCCGCCCCAATATAAAAAAATATTTATAGGGAATAAAATTAAGATACGATGCAGTCTTGTAACTCCGCCCATCTAAGGCTTTGATCGTGTATATTTCTTCTTTATTATATAAAAATTGCATCAAATTGATTTGAATCTATTCACTGAAAACTCAATGTTACGTACATTTTTTACTATCTTATTTCCGCAATCATATATCTGAAAAGATTTGAAAATCAATCAGACAAATGGGTCACCTCTGTTTTCACAGAAGTGTGGTTGTCCGGTAAGTCCGTCCATGCGTAGTAAACATGTATGGATGACAGGTTTATCATCATGATCATATATTAACGAACTAGAACTTAAGGAAATGATGTTTTATCATGTTTATAAATGGACCACTAAGAAAGGAACTTTAGATGAACAAAATAAAAAAATTCAAGCCAATATGATAAAGAAATTGTTGAAATAGAAAAATAAACCAAAAATATAAAAAAAAACAGAAATAAAGAAAAGTAAAAAATATGATTATAGATAAAGATAAGAATGTCAATAGCATGGTTAAAAGTATTTTCTTAAAAAAATGCCCTCATTCAACATGTTCGGTATTCTGAATTGCAGTTACTTAGACACCATCATCCTTGTCAATGGGTTTAAAGTCTGTGCAGTATCATGAGTATATAGTGGTTTTAATATATAACCCAAAATTTTAATTTCAGAGTCAATATATTTTATTTTCAGTCTTTAAAATCGAAAAAAAAACCACCAAAAAAACAGAAAGCTTGTGTCAAACTTTTTCCATACATCATTGTACATATTTATTAAAGATAATGGATCTTTAAGATTTTTTTTATTATTTTGCCTTATATTAAATGGCATTGTCTCCCTTTTTAGATCACCGGAGCCCAAAGGGCCCCATGTGAGCTTATGCCATCACTTGGCGTCCTCGTCGTCTGTTGTCATAAAATATTTCAAAAATCTTCTTCTCTGAAACTCCGAAGATTTGATCCATGGTCAAACATGGCCACCATGGCTACAAATAGAACATAGGGTCAAATGCAGTTTTTAGCTTATATCTTAAAAACTAAAGCTTTTAGAGCAAATCTGACATGGAGTTAAATGTTCAATTTGTCAAGATCTATCGGCCCTGAAATTATCAGACAAATTCGAGCAACCCATTGTTGGGTTTCTGCCACCAAATTGGTAGTTTTAACAAAATTTTGCAGTTTTTTGTTATTATCTTGAATATTATTATAGATAGATATAAGAAGAAGTCTTAAAAGCTGTACATGTATTTCATGCTTATCTTCGAAAAGCAGCAGGAAGAGTTGATATTCCTGCTGAGGTCCTGACAAACGTTATTAGAACTTCTAATAAAAGATCCAACTATAAAGACCTTGAATCAGGGCCGTAACTACAATGAGGCAGACGAGGCAATTGCTGGCAAAAAAAAATAATAAGGGAAAAAAAGAAAATGGAGAAAGTTAGGCATGCATGCAGAGGGTAGAACACATCCTTGCATTTTAACATCAAGAATTAAGTAATGCATACTTCGAATAGTAATTTATGTTGACGTGCAGCTTCTGTACTTTTATTTCAACGTAATATCTCTGTATCTGATTACCATCGCCAGTAAACCGGCATTTGGTTCTGTAATTATTTATTTCCCGTTAAAATGAATTATTGATAATGGATATTTCCAACATTATCAGTTCGCAAAGTAAATCAAAATTAAAATAGTTTGAATTCTTCACCTTGCTCAGTTAATATTATTAAAGAAGCATTCACAGATCACACATGAATACCTAAACACCCCACAATTTGTATGTAGTTCTCTTTCAAATAAAATGAAGATTTGAGGCATTTTCAAATGTTTTGCTACAAACCTGGCTGCTATTCGAAAACAAAACATTTATTTTGGATGGATGGAGGATTTGTTTGGTTTAACGGCAAATACATGAAGTAGGCTTTCTTTTAGCTATATATAGAGAGCAAGTTACAAAATGTATGTGATTATTCCATTCAAATGTTAAAAGGACAGACAAGACCTTGGCAGAATGACAATTTGATTGCTTGATACTTTGAATTTCCATGGAGTATTGTGGGAATACTTTGGGCTTGTGAAATAAAGACGGTCGCACAATTAACCATGGTAAAGGTGACTAGAGAGTATTTAATTTTTATCATTATTGATTGGGTGTAATAAAATTGAGAATGGAAATGTGGAATGTGTCAAAGAGACAACAACCCGACCAAAGAGCAGAAAACAGCCGAAGGCCACCAATGGGTCTTCAGTACAGCGAGAAAATCCTGAATCCAGAGGTGTGCTTCAGCTGGCCTCTAAACAATAATGTGTACTACAGTACACACAGAGAGGATGTAATGTCATACTCCCTACACTGTAAAAACTTGGTGTCACACCAAGAAATTCCAGCAACTCTCTCCAAATCTTGGAGGAAACTTGGACTAATTCCTCCCTAAACTCCTTAATTGTTTATTACCTTGGTGTGGTTTCTCCCAACAACATGATTTTTATTGCTATGATTACCTTTGAAGTGTGCCATTAGTAGATGACTACAATAAACATTTCTTGTGTTTCCTGTCATTAAATGACAGTCACAAAAATGATGAAAAGTGTGAGATTTGTTAAATTTAATCAGAGACATATTATAATCTGATTTTATTAAAGAATCCTGTACAACTTTATTTATTATAATTATATTCAGCATTTGTTCTGACAGTGTTGGTTTTTCATACCTAAGAAACATACAAAAACAAACAAAACATCACCTGTAAGTGGAGTATTATTAATAGAAAATAAAGACATATATATTTTAATTGAATTTATTCAATCGTTTTTTCTAAATTTAAATGATAAGAAATAAAGGAAGATTATATAAATATAATATATATATGTAATTTATCTACATTATTTTATTTTATTCATTATTTTTTTTTTGTATCATTACTATTATTTTTTAAACCATGTATATGGACCATAATTTGCTATTGGGCTCCGTTTCCTATAACTATAGAAAAGTGATAAAATGTGAATTACTGTAAGAAAAGTTGCAACTACATCTAAAGATGCCATTATTTTTATCAACATACAAGTGTATGCTACTCTTCCCTAGAAAAAAAAATAAAATATACGAATATCAAAGATTCTACAACCGTATTTTTGTGTCGTTTCTCGCGACCAATAAGAATAGTGAGAAGAAAATGCCCAGAACTATAAGTATTTATGTAGCAGATGTAAGAACAGTGGCGTGATTTTTGTGTCGGATTTCGTAACGCAATTTTTAGATGATGTAATCTGCTTTGTTGTAATAGCATTCTTAAAAACATATGCAAATATGAACTCTTGCGAGATGTTCAAACAGATAAATCCAAGATGATTTACATTCTTGTTTTGATCTTCGTAATAATTAAGTAAGAAAATTACTTTATCGTTATGCGTTACATTTCACAGGAAACAGAAGTCCAGTTATATATTAAAATTGTTTTTGTCCTAAAGTTCTAATCATTTCCAGTCATACGTGAAACATGTGACTAACATGTGATAACGCCATTACGGCCGGATGTACGAAATACTAGGTCTAAACATTGTTTTTGTTTCCAACGGGATGTTAGCAAACATAATCTGTAGACTTGTTTCGTCTTGTTTAAAAGAGGAAAATACAATTGTCAAAGAGATTGCGCCGGTGGTCTGTTATTTTTCCTATGTGCATAATGTTAAATACGATCCTGTGTGAAAATAAATGCACAATGACTTGACAAAATCGACTTCATATTTGACAGACGTTAGAACACACTTTGTTTCCCGATATTTACCGTAAATATGAAACAAAAACAATAAATATGATACAAACAACGGAGGTAACAAGATATATTTCGAACCATAATGTTACAATTTTCGGCCAGGGGGCCTCAATCGGCGGCTCCCATTAAACCCCTGCCTCGTCTGTTCCCAAGGCCTAGTTACAGCCCTGTGAATTGTTTATTTAGAGCTAATTTCCTAATGCATGTAGAGCAAGACTTTCAGGTTAGCTTACTTACTTGCTTTGTTTGTATATTGTACAATTTTATTGGGATAACGTCCAATTAAATGTAAATATAATATATACAGGTTTAACTATGCCTATATATATTGTTTGAAGATGTCAAAGCTTGAGTTAAAAGTTTATACAAACAAAGCAAGCAAGCCACCAAAGTTTTACTCTACAAGAATTAGGAAATTAGCTCTTAGTAAATTTTAATAGCTATGATTTTAATTGAATTAAGTGATTACGACCAGCCTTACTTTGGTTCACGATCATCAGACAATTGTTGAATAAACAAACCAATTACAAATGTATCTATAGACTAATGATCATTATGGTAATTACATTATTATGTGTTCCAGTGGATTGTGAATATCTATTTATCTCTTCTATGTGTCGGAATTGAATATAAACTTTTCCCAATTGTATTCTGAGTTATCATGGAAAATAACTTCATATTCATATAGAGTGGGGTGCTCATTTTCGCCATATCTTTCCATGTTTTCTTCAGTTTATGTTCAGGTCTTTATGTTTTGAAGTATACTGATATTTCTATATGAAGATAACTTCAAATGCAAAATATTCTTAGCTTGAAAGCGTGTTTGTTTTGAGTAAAATCATCTGCAGAGTTGGATTAAAGGGTGTTTGAAATTTCCTAACATTTTGTCGATGGGAGACACATATTCGCCGTTTTGACATATCTATTTAAAACCAAATAACTGCAGCTTTTAACTTTATTTATCAAATAAATTTCATTATAGACGAATAGCAGACATTTGAAAGATGTAAAAAACTGAAATTTAGGGCAATCAGTCAAACAATTATTTAGGAATGCTTCTTTGAAATCGTTTTTGTCATTCAGGAAATTGGCTGAAAATCGTTGTCCATTTTTCGGTCCTTTGCCGTAGGTGCCGAAGTTTAGTCACATTTTCTAAAATAATCATATTTGTTATAAAAATATGATTTAACAGCATATTTCTTCCATTTCAACCATCCTTTGAAGTTTTTACACCTCAAAATCATAAAACGGCGAAATTGTGTCCACGGCGAATATGAGCGCCCCACTCTACTAATATCGATGCTGCTTAACAAATTGTACAAATCATACTGATTACTCATTTTTGTTATCGATTTAAAGTAATTCATCTGAATGTTTCTCTAAACATGCTAAAGGTAATATTAGGCATCCTTCACTTACCTGCTGTCACTATTCATCGATACTTTTTACAAATTCCATTTATACTGATTCAGATATGTCACAAAATCCGCCGAAGTTAATTATTCATTATTATTTTATTATAGGGCCGGATCAACTAAGGGTGGATAATAATAACTTGTACAAGTAGTACCCCTGACTGAATGTGTCAAGTTTGCAGCATTCTAGACACTTCAGCACCGAGACAAATCGTCACCAGCATGGTGACAGACATTATGTTCTCAACAACTTTGCTTTATATTTTAAAAATCACATTTTTCTAATACTGGATGTTGACTTGACAATGGTAAAACATGGACCAGAGACGGATATGTTAAATCTGTGTACGTTTTCAAAGCACGATTGCTTTTAAGAAGTTCTTCACAGTTATTTCTTCAGGAAAATACTCTAAATGAATGTAAGATAAAGGTATCAGTGATAATTTTAGCATTTTGGAAAATTTGTATGCATAATTAAACCTCACAGCTGTAAAACTGTCAGACAACTTCTTATGGGAGTTATTGCCCTTACACATGGAAATGACAAATGTTACCATTTTTTTTCCATTTTTATACGACTGCAAAAAAATTTTTGTGGTCGTATATTGGTATGAAGTCGGCGTCGTTGTCGTTGTCGTCAGAAGACACATTGGTTTTCGCACTCTAACTTTAATTTAAGTGAATAGATCTCTATGAAATTTTACCATAAGGTTCAATACCACAACAGAAAGGTTAAGATTGATTTTAGGGATAATGGTACCAACAGTTAAGGAATAAGGGGTCAAAAAGGGGACAAAAAAAACCTTCCAGACATAACTTGTGTGTTAGTGTATGGATCTCTCTGACATTGTACCACAAGGTTCCATATCACAAAGGGAATGCTGGGATTGATTATGGGGGTAATTGCCTTAAAATTTTAGGAATTAGGGGCCAAAAAAGGGGCAAAAAACAAGCATTTTTCTAGTTTCATGACAATAACTTGTGTGTAAGTGTATGGAATTTTCTGAAATTGTACTACAAGGGTCCATATTACAAAGGGAAAGCTGGAATTGAGTTTGGGGGTAATTGCCCAAAACGTTTAGGAATTTGGGGCCAAAAAGGGGCCTAAAAACAAGCATTTTTCTACTTTCAAGACAATAACTTGTGTGTAAGTGTATTGATCTTTCTGAAATTATACTACAAGGTTCCATATCACAAAGGGAAAGCTTGGTTTGAGGTTGGGGTAATTGCCCTGAACATTTAGGAATTTGGGGCCAAAAAGGGGCCTAAAAACAAGCATTTTTCTACTTTCAAGACAATAACTTGTGTTCAAGTGTATATATGGATCTCTCTGAAATTGTACTGCAATGTACCATACTATAAAGGGAAGGCTGGGATTGAGTTTGGGGGTAATGAATCATAAGGGCCACAGGTTCAAAAAATTTGGGGAGGGATTTTTTTTTCCTTTTTTTTTCCTTTTTTTTCTTTAAAATTTTCCATTTTAAATTGGTTATTTCTGATTTATATATAAAAGCAAATAATAATGATATGGTTTGAATAGGTAAATTAAAAATATCTTTAAGTTCTTAGACCACATTCATTCTGTGTCAGAAACCTATGCTGTGTCAAATATTTAACCACAATCCAAATTCAGTGCTGTATCAAGCTTGAATGTTGTGTCCATACTTGCCCCAACTGTTCAGGTTTCGACCTCTGTGGTCGTATCAAGCTGCACCCAGCGGAGCATTTTATTTACATTTATAAGTTTTCATTATTTACAGGCCCTCATTAAAATTCAAATATCTGTAATTGGGAGATATCTGTATTGTATTTTAAGCTTGGCCTTCGTGAAACGTAGATTTGACTGTCACAAATTGAGTTTACCTATATACTGAGCTAGCAACGAAATACAATACAGATATCTCCATTCTAATGCAACATATTAAAATAAATTCCATTTGATAAATATTTTGGCTTACTTCCCAAAGTTGGTTTCCGTCCTCTAACTTTAGTTTGCCTCAACCAAATGTTATAAAACTTCTACAAAAGGCTTATTACCACAAAACACAGATCAAGTTTAAATTTCAGTGGCGTCACTTAAACCGTTCTAGAGTTATGCCCCTTTACAAATGGAAAAATTGCTGAATTTTTCATTCCCGTTCTCTAGTTTAGGAGGGGCCTCAGTGGCCGAGTGGTCTAAGTAGTTACTACTGTAATCACTAGCCAGTCAACACTGAGGTTGTGAGTTCGAATCCCGCTTGTGCGGGTGCACTAGACTCCAATCTAAATTGACTAGGATTGTCAGTTTTCCTATCACAGGTCGGTGGTTTTCTCCTGGCACTCCGTCTCCCTCCACCAATAAAAATTGGCCCAAAAGCGGTGCTTAAAAGTGGCGTTAAAACACCAAAAATCAAATCAAATCTAGTTCAGGTTGCCTCAACCAAATGTTATGAAACTTATTCACAATGCTTATTACCATAAAACACAGATCAAGTTTGAGTTTTGGTAGTGTCACTTTTACTGTTCTAGAGTTATGCCCCTTTACAAATGGAAAAAATACTAGTTTTCCTTTCCATTCCCTAACTAAAGTTAGCCTCAACCAAATGTTATGAAACTTATACACAATGCTTAATACCACAAAATACAGACATGACAGATCAAGTTTGAATTTTGGTGGTGTCACTTTTACTGTTCTAGAGTTATGCCCCTTTACAAATGGAATAATTGCTGAATTTTTTGTTTCTGTTCTCTACCTTCAGTTTGCCTCAACGAAATGTTATAAAACTTATACACAATACATATAACCACAAAACTCAGATCAAGTACAAATTTGAGTAGCGTCACTTTTACTGTTCTTCAGTTATGTCCCTTTCAAGGTTACCGCTGGCGTTCTCCATTTTCGCATTTTGCAAAAAAATAAAAATTGTGGCCATTAAAATTCATCATTTGCGAAAGAATTTGGCGAAAGAAATATACATAATGATTTGATTTCATCCATCTTATTTATTTTTCGTTTTGGCGACGCACGTGTTTCAAGCATATTTTTACGTCTCAACTTTTTCATTTACGATGGTCCAGAAAAGAAAACTGTTGTTATGAAGAAATATATTCAACAGGTTGGGAACAACTCCTCAAATAAGTAACCCTTCAATGTAATAACTATCCCTTAAATCAGGGATCAATTTCAAGTGATAAAAAAAAAATGTTTTGTTGTAAAAACCACTTCTTAGTACAAAAGGGCACATATTCATATCATTTGAAGAAACTTTTCCCAAAGAACTATACAACTATCTGGTATTATATGGTCAAAACATGTCCAAGAATTTTGTAATATTCCTGGACTTATACATGTATCTTCTTTATTTTTAAAAATAAGTGGACCCCTCTTTAAGAAAAGTTGTTCCAAATATAATGAATTTTTCCCCTTTTAAGTTAAAAAAAAGCTAAATTTTTCTTTTTACTTTTCTACAACAGCAAAATGATCCCTTGTCTGAGGGACAGTCCCTTATTTAAGGGATATCCCACATTTGGAGGGTTGTTCCAAAACCTGTTGAAAAGTAAGAAAAGTCTCTGCCTTTAGTCTTTATCCTTCAACTGGAAGGGAAATGTATATCCGATAAACTTTTGAAGATGAATCTTGTGTCCCAGAAGTCAAAATTATGATGTCTATATTGCTATTTTTATAGTATCTTTTAAAAAGTAAATGGGGGGGGGGGGGGGGGGGGAGTTAGAAAGAAGGAACATTTTAAACGAAAAATATATTTATGTAAGTTGGTGAAAAAAATAATTGACTCGGGGAAAACCCTGCCCTTTATAACTTTATATGATATGCTAGCGGGGGCATCATCTGTGTCCCATAGACATATTCCCCATTTATTTGATTTTGCATATATATATATGTACAGGTACGACTCAAATAGACACCAAGTCTGACTTAATAATAGATTATAGAACAAGTTTCCAAATCGACAGCAGATTCTATGCACCTCTAAGCAGTGTCCAGTTCTTATATAAATAATTAGGATTTTTTTTTCAGAGTTTTGATACATCATATTGAAGCTGGAAGACATGACTTTCAAAATGACCTAAAAGAAATACTTTATGATTTGTTGTTGACTTCTAGAACAGTGGAAGAAATGAGGTTCACAACAATGCTGGAGAAGTTTTGCAGAATGTGTAACCTAAAGGGAAGGTAAATTCTTTAAAAAATATGGTGAAAATAAATTTTGACCATTACTATCATGACTATTGACAAGACTGTTTCTTTAACCACTTTGTGCTTAACCTTAACATACTGCAGAATGAGGACTGACTTTTCAGGGTTTTTTTTCACATTGCTGGACTATTGTGTTACAATACATGTACATACATGTAAAACCAGTAAGATCTTGTTTTTTTTAAATTGAGAATAGCAGTAAGATTCCTTACCAACATCTTGCTACAACAAGAATTGAAACAACATGAGCAAGCTTAATTAGTGGAATGAAAATGTTATTTCTTTATAATTTTGAAATTCAGACAGACATGATACAATGTATATGTAACACTTCCAAAAGTGTCAATCTCCCCAACAATGCCCAAACGTGTCCTCAAAATCCTAAATGATCCAAAGGTGTTCAATTATTATTATTTGCAAAGCGTGTCCACTTTAAAACACCAGAACATCTCAAAACTTTTAGCAATAATATGTCCTCAATAAAGGCAATAACTTTTATGGCAATTTAATTTTTGAAAACATGATTAAAGACGTCTGGTTTTGGTTGCAGGATTCTAAAACAGATCAAACAACATCTGCAGGAAATAAAGGTATTATGTTTGGTAAAGACGAATGCCCAAGACATGGAACATTATCCTGTCTATCCACAGTGAAAGATGATATCAATGACTTCTGCTTTCAAATAGACACCAGATAAGAATTAAAGAATGGCACAATAAAAATGCGTTTTGCTTGCAGTGGTTTTATTGTCGAGCCTGCGACTTTAGTTGCAGAAAGCTCGACTTAGGGATAGTGTTCCGGCGGCGGCTACGGCGGCGGCTACGGCGGCGGCTACGGCGGCGGCGGTGTTAGCTCACTTCTTAAAAGCTATATATTTTAGAAGGTGGAAGACCTAGATGCTTCATACTTTGTATATAGATGCCTCATGTTACGAAGTTTCTGTCAGTCACATGTCCAATGTCCTTGACCTCATTTTTATGGTTCAGTGACTACTTGAAAAAAAAGTTAAAATTTTTTGTATTGTTGAATTCTCTCTTATTCTAAGTAATAGGATAACTATATTTGGAATGTGTGTACCTTGCAAGGTCCTCATGCCAGTCATACAGTTTTCACTTTTAGCCCAAATTGTACCTTGTCCTATAAACATTTAGGAAGATCAAAATCAGTGACAAGAAAAGCATCAACAAAAAACCTCACAAAAATATTTAGCCCTTGACATATTTAAAATCCATGAAATATTGTAACCACCTTAAATAACTGATTAAAACAAGATCGCAATCGATTGACTCGACCTAAATCATCAAATCCTGGTACCCTGTATATGAAAATGATGAAAGGTTAATTTTGAAAATGGTTCTTTTTGTAGTATAGGATTGGTCGAGGAAACCATGATCAAGGATGTACGTGTTGTGGCAGTTCCAGACTTAACTTTCAGAATTTCATCAAATGAAATGCCTGATGTAATACAGATAATGACAGTTGCAGAGGTACTTCTTCATATATAAATAAAGTAAAAAAAATTCAGGCTTGTGTGTCAACAATTAATTTTCATTTCCAATTGTAAAACATATAACTCAAAAACTGTGAAAGTACTTATATTTTCGTGGTACATGTGGTATGAGCAAAAGCTACAATACATGTTCATGGATTTTAGTTTTTTGAAAAAAATCAGTGGAGAAATTTTAAGCCATCTGATATAAACCTTCGATATAAATTCTTTAAATATTTGGCAAAAATAGTACACAGGAGAGCACTTACAAGACTAGACTTAAGAAATCTGCATACAGAACTATGTATCAGATATCAGAATGCAATTTTTAGCTCAACTGGCCCAAAGGGCCAAGTGAGCTTTTCTCATCACTTGGCGTCCATCATCATCGTCGTCCCTTAACTTTTACAAAAATCATATCCTCTGAAACTACTGGTCCAAATTAAAGCAAACTTTGCCTAAATCATCCTTAGGGTATCTAGTTATAAAAAAACTATTCGATGACCCCGCCCATTAACCAAGATGGCCACCATGGCTAAAAATAGAACATGGGTGTAAAATGCAGTTTTTGGCTTATATCTCTGAAACTAAAGCATTTAGAGCAAATCTGACAGGGGTGAATATGTTCATCAGGCCAAGATCTATCTGCCCTGAAATTTTCAGATGCATCAGACAATCCGTTGTTGGGTTGCTGCCTCTGAATTTGTAATTTTAAGGAAATTTTGCAGTTTTTTGTTATTATCTTGAATATTATAATAGATCAGTCAGGGGCATTACTTAAACAAGTAACAATTAAAATTACCTATACAAGTAATGTTGAAAACGAGGCTAATTTAAATATAACTTATACAAGTTATTTTTCTAAATATTATTTTTATAGGTGTTTAAGAATACAGATTTTACTAGCTTTAAATAATTTTCACAGTTATCTGGTTATTTTTCCCTTGATATATAAAAACTAATTCTTCAGAAACACTAATTAACTTTCCCACACACTTATCTTACATACCAACGCTTCTGGGTCAAAGATTGGTCTCTTGGGACTATTAAATTATCATTTTCCTCTAAAATCTTGAAGGTAGACTGATATAAATAGATTGATACTTGTGAATTAATTAAGACCTGAAGTTATTTATAATTTGTAACCTAATTCAATTATGTGCCTTTAATAGGTAAGTGTAATTTCTATTTTTTTTCAAAAATGTTAAAAATAACTTATTCAAGTAATATTTTTGACATTATTTTCAAAGTAACCCTTTATCTCTATACTCCTCTCAAATCTGATAAATTCTTTATTTTATCATATAAAATGGTGTTTAAAATCATGAAAACTACATTTAGTCTATGAAGACCGATTGGTTTTCGCACTCTTAACTTTAGTTTAAGTGAATGGATCTCTATGAAATTTTACCATAAGGTTCGATACCACAAAAGGAAAGTTGGGATTGATTTTGGGGATTATGGTACAAACAGTTAAGGAATTAGGGGCCAAAAATAAGCATTTTTGTAACTTCCTGACATAACTTGTGTGTTAGTGTATGGATCTCTCTGACATTGTACCACAAGGTTCCATATCACAAAGGGAATGTTTGGATTGATTTTGGGGGTAATTGCCTTAAAATTTTAGGAATTAGGGGCTAAAAAAGGGGCAAAAAACAAGCATTTTTCTAGTTTCATGACAATAACTTGTGTGTAAGTGTATGGAATTTTCTGAAATTGTACTACAAGGGTCCATATTACAAAGGGAAAGCTGGAATTGAGTTTTGGGGGTAATTGCCCAAAACGTTTAGGAAAAAGGGGCCAAAAATAAGCATTTTTCTAGTTTCCAGACAATAACTTGTGCAAGTGTATGTATCTCTCTGAAATTGTACTGCAAGGTTCCATATCACAAAGGGAATGTTTGGATTGATTTTGGGGTAATTGCCTCAAAATTGTAGGAATTAGGGGCAAAAAAAGGGGCAAAAAACAAGCATTTTTCTAGAGTCATGACAATAACTTGTGTGTAAGTGTATGGATCTTTATGAAATTGTACTACAAGGTTCCATATCACAAAGGGAAAGCTGGGTTTGAGTTTGGGGGTAATTACTTTAAATGTTTAGGAATATGGGGCCAAAAAGAGGCCAAAAAACAGGCATTTTTATACGACCGCAAAATTTGAAAAAATTTTCGTCGTATATTGCTATCACGTTGGCGTCGTCGTCTGCGTCGTCGTCGTCGTCTGAATACTTTTAGTTTTTGCACTCGAACTTTAGTAAAAGTGAATAGAAATCTATGAAATTTTAACACAAGGTTTATGACCACAAAAGAAAGGTTGGTATTGATTTTGGGAGTTTTGGTCCCAATATTTTAGGAATTAGGGGCCAAAAAAGGCCCAAATAAGCATTTTCTTGGTTTTCGCACTATAACTATAGTTTAAGTTAATATAAATCTATGAAATTTTGACACAAGGTTTATGACGACAAAAGAAATCTTGGGATTGATTTTGGGAGTGTTGGTTTCAACATTTTAGGAATTAGGGTCCAAAAAAGGGCCCAAATAAGCATTGTTCTTGGTTTTCGCACAATAACTTTAGTTTAAGTAAATAGAAATCAATGAAATTTAAACACAATGTTTTTTTCCACAAAAGGAAGGTTGGTATAGATTGTGGGAGTTTAGGTCCCAACAGTTTAGGAATAAGGGGCCAAAAAGGGACCCAAAAAAGCATTTTTCTTGGTTTTTGCACCATAACGTTAGTATAAGTAAATAGAAATCTATGAAATTTAAACACAATGTTTTTTTCCTCAAAAGGAAGGTTGGTATTGATTTTGGGAGTTTAGGTCCCAACAGTTTAGGAATTAGGGGCCAAAAAGGGACCCAAAAAGGTATTTTTCTTGGTTTTTGCACCATAACGTTAGTATAAGTAAATAGAAATCTATGAAATTTAAACACAAGGTCTATGACCATAAAAGGAAGGTTGGTATTGATTTTCGGAGTTTTGGTCCCAACAGTTTAGGAATAAGGGGCCCAAAGGGTCCAAAATTAAACTTTGTTTGATTTTATCAAAATTGAATAATTGGGGTTCTTTGATATGCTGAATCTAACTGTGTATGTAGATTCTTAACTTTTGGTCTCGTTTTCAAATTGGTCTACATTAAGGTCCAAAGGGTCAAAAATTAAACTTAGTTTGATTTTGACAAAAAATGAATCGGTTGGGTTCTTTGATATGCTGAATCTAAAAATGTACTTAGATTCTTGATTATTGGCCCAGTTTTCAAGTTGGTCCAAATCGGGGTCCAAAATTAAACTTTGTTTGATTTCATCACAAATTGAATAAATGGGGTTCTTTGATATGCCAAATCTAACTGTGTATGTAGATTCTTCATTTTTGGTCTTGTTTTCAAATTGGTCTACATTGGTCCAAATCAGGATCTAAAATTTTTATATTAAGTATTGTGCAATAGCAAGTCTTTTCAATTGCACAGTATTGCGCAATGGCAAGAAATATCTAATTACACAATATTGGGAAATAGCAATTTTTTTTTTAATTAGAGTTATCTTTCTTTGTCCAGAATAGTAAGCAAGAAATATCTAATTGCACAATGTTGTGCAATAGCAAGAATTTTTTTTAATTGGAGTTATCTTTCTTTGTCCAGAATCAACTTAAATCTTTGTTATATACAATATACAATGTATATTCACTTTTTACTACCAACTAATAAATTAAAATAATCTTTACCATTCAGTGATAACAAGCAGTTTTGTTTACATCTTAATATTTTATGATGTATTTAAATGAGTAGTTATTGTTGCAAACTCCATTAGAAATTTTAATTGAGATTAGTTTTGGAATAAGGGAAAGGGGGATGTGATTAAAAAAATTAGGTTCCATTTTCTCATTTGAAATTTCATAAATAAAAAGAAAATTTCTTCAAACATTTTTTGAGAGGATTAATATTCAACAGCATAGTGAATTGCTGTAAGAGAAAACAAAAATTTTAAGTTCATTAGAACACATTCATTCTGTGTCAGAAACCTATGCTGTGTCAACTATTTAATCACAATCCAAATTTAGAGCTGAATCCAGCTTGAATGTTGTGTCCATACTTGCCCCAACCGTTCAGGGTTCAACCTCTGCGGTCGTATAAAGCTACGCCCTGTGGAGCATCTGGTTCTAGTTTCCAGACAATAACTTGTGTTCAGGTGTATAGATCTCTATGAAATTGTACTGCAAGGTACCATACCACAAAGGGAAGGCTGGTATTGAGTTTGGGGGTGATGAATCATAAGGGGGTTCACAAAATTAGGGGGGGGGGATTTTTTTTCCCTTTTTTCTTCTTTAAAATTTTCCATTTTAAATTGGTTATTTATGATTTATATATAAAAGCAAATGATAATGATATGGTTTGAATAGGTAAATTAAAAATTTTTTTAGTTCTTAGAGCACATTCATTCTGTGTCAGAAACCTATGCTATGTCAAATATTTAATCACAATCCAAATTCAGTGCTGTATCAAGCTTGAATGTTGTGTCCATACTTGCCCCAACTGTTCAGGGTTCGACCTCTGCGGTCGTATCAAGCTGCACCCAGCGGAGCATTTTATTGTAGTCTTTTACAAAAATCTCCTCTGAAATTACTGTGCCAAATTAAACCAAACTTGGCCTAAATTATGCTTAGGGTATCTTCTTTAAAAAATGTATCCGATGACCACACCCATTGACCAAGATGGCTGCCATGGCTAGAAATAGAACCTTGTGGTCAAATGCAGATTTTGGCTTATATATCTGAAACTAAAGCATTTAGAGCAAATCTGAGAAGGAGTAAAATTGTTTATCAGGTACAAATCTTTCTGCCCTGAAATTTTCAAATGCATCAGACAACCTGTTGTTGGGTTGCTGCCCCTGAATTGTTAATTTTAAGGAAATTTTGCAGTTTTTTTATGCCCGTTTACGGGTCGTATTATGGTATACCGTTGACCGTCTGTCCGTCCGTCCTTCGTCAACATGTCGGACATTAACTCAAAAAAGCTTTAACCAATATGCATGAAACTTTGGTGAATTGTTTATATCTATTGACGTGAGCTCCCTTTCATTTTTTATAAATTTCAGAATTACCGTTTCCAAGTTTTGGGGTTTTATTCATATAACCAATTCCAAGTTCTTTGGCTACATTTATTCAGAAACCTATAATATGTCAAATATTTAATTACAATCCAAATTCAGACCTGTATCAAGCTTGAATATTGTGTCCATTTTTGCCCCAACTGTTCAGGGTTGGACCTCTGGGGGCGTATCCAGCTGCGCTCAGCGAAGCAGTTTATTGGTTATAACCTTGAATATTATAATAGAAAGAGATAAACTGTAAACAGCAAAGTAAGCTCTACAAATAAGTCACCATGATCAAAATTGTCAATTGACCACTTCAGGAGTTAATCTTCTACAAAAATTTTCTGCTCTGAAACTACTGGGCCAAGCTCATTATAGATAGAGATAACTGTAAGCAAGAATGTTCAGTAAAGTAAGTTCTACAAACAAGTCACTGACACAAAAACAGAGAGTTTTGTCATGAATTCTATTCTTGTCTTAAATAATGTAGAGTGTCCTTTGTTTAATATGCACTGCAACACATTGACCAAGGTGAGCAACACCGGCTCTTAAGAGCCTCTAGTTATTATTGCGATATTAAACCAGTCAAATTATTTGTATAAAGAAACCTTGCAATAATTTCTGAATGTACAGTAGTTATTAATTATGAATTAGTGGGTCCTATATGGTTTTCCTTGTTCTTAGGTTAAAGTTTCAACCAATGATTCATTAGTTGATCAAAAGATTCATGTTACTAGACAAAAACCAGAGGCTATTGATAAGGAGACACTTCAAACTATGGATCCATCAAAGATAAGAGGATTTAGCCAACATGTTGGACAGCTGATCATTGGACTAGGCAATTCTTGCTTCAAAAAAGAATGTCTTGGCCTTTTGCTCCATGAGACAAAGGTAATGTTAATATATAGCTAATTGATTAAAATGTTTCGATCAACTCTTAAATGATTAACACTTTCAGTCCAGTAAAATTAATGATCCCTTTTGATAGATAAATGATATTTTCTATAAAATTGCATTACTATCAGTACAAATCAGTTTAGTTATTTGGATGCCCTGTCCCGATGTCATGGTCTAGCGACTTTGTATTAATTGTCAATGCTGCTGTCCCTCAAATTGTCTTTTTCAGAATTTTCTGCTGACAGCAAGACATTTCTCTGTGTCAGCAGTTAATTATACCCCACACAACAAATAAGGACTTACTATGTAGATGTGCATATCGACAGGAAATTACGATTTTTTTTTGTAGGAGTTATGCCCCTTTAACTTAGAATTTTGGCCAAAATATACTACTGCAACAGTTTGTCATCCCAACTTCTCTGAAACCACACAACAGAATTTCATGAAACTTTGTAGATAATAAGGACTTACTATGTACATGTGCATATCGACAGGAAATTACGAATTTTTTTTTGTAGGAGTTATGCCCCTTTTACTTAGAATTTTGGCCAAAATATACTACTGCAACAGTTTGTCATCCCAACTTCTCTGAAACCACACAACAGAATTTCATGAAACTTTGTAGATAATAAGGACTTACTATGTAGATGTGCATATCGACAGGAAATTACGATTTTTTTTTTTGTAGAAGTTATGCCCCTTTAACTTAAAATTTTGGCCAAAATATACTACTGCAACAGTTTGTCATCCCAACTTCTCTGAAACCACACATCAGAATTTCATGAAACTTTGTAGATAATAAGGACTTACTATGTAGATGTGCATATCGACAGGAAATTACGATTTTTTTTTTGTAGGAGTTATGCCCCTGTAACTTAGAACTTTGGCCAAAATATACTACTGCAACAGTTTGTCATCCAAACTTCTCTGAAACCACACAACAGAATTTCATGAAACTTTGTAGATAATAAGGACTTACTATGTAGATGTGCATATCGGCAGGAAATTACGATTCAATTTTTATTGTAGGAGTAATGCCCCTTTAACTTAGAATTTTGGCCAAAATATACTACTGCAACAGTTTGTCATCGCAACTCCTCTGAAACCACACAACAGAATTTCATGAAACTTTGTAGATAATAAGGACATACTATGTAGATGTGCATATCGACAAGAAATTACGATTCAATTTTTTTCTAGAAGTTATGCCCCTTTTACCTAGAATTTTGGCCAAAATATACTACTGCAACAGTTTGTCATTGCAACTTCTCTGAAACCACACAACAAAATTTCATGACACTTTGTAGATAATAAGGACATACTATGTAGATGAACTTATTGCAGGAAATTACGATTCAATTTTTTTTCTAGGAGTTATGCCCCTTAGAACTTAGAATTTTGGCCCAATTATACTACTGCAACAGTTGAAACTTTGTAGTTTATGAGGACATAATATGTTAATTGTGCATATCCACAAGAAAATTTTTATCAGTTGACTTTTGTAGAGTTATGAGTCTTTGAACTTAGGAATCTGGTGAGATTTTGTTTGTCAAGTGACAATGTGGGGGTGTGGGGTATGTGAGGTTCTTTAATTTTTTTATTAAAATTATTTTTAGGGTTTCCCCTTAGCAAATCATGGACTTTGCAAGGGGAAGGGTTTATCATTTTGTGGAGCAAGATCACTGGGTACTTCTACTTTTTTTCCAGTGTGCTATATTCACAAATATCAGTTTAAAGTGTCTTTTATACCATCTCTTGGGCAGGTAACAAGTAACTTTCTAGTGGTATACTAATTAAGTATAACTGATTTTTCTTTTCAGATACTGATAACATGCCTGTCTACATCACCCAGGTATTGTACATATATCAAAGATAAATTAGGTCCAGAAGACAAAGCTACTCTGCATTTTATTGGACCTTATGATATATTAAAGGCAAGGGAGAGGAGCCAGCTGATAAAAGCTTTTCTACGTTTAGGAAACCGACAAAGATTAGGAATACCAAAAGTATAATCTGCCTTTTGTGTTACTAGAATCTGCTCACCCTATCAAAGCTAAAGTGAATACCAAAGTTGATTCATAGTAATGAATATAGAGGTGTAATACCACCAAATCATGGTACGTCACATCTGGTTGCATACGAAAGTAGGTCTTAAAAAATATTCCCTTGAATTTGACCGTTGTAGGTAATTAATCCTACATTTTATTGCAGTAAAACTATTTCTGTGTCATAAACATATGTCTTGGGTATTTCAAAACACCATTATTTTTATTTGTGATTTCTATAGAAAATTTTGTAATCTTGAGGTTACATGGTTACTAAACCTTGTACACAGATAGAATAAGAGGAGAAATTTGATTGGTTAACTTCCAATGATTTTTATTTTCTTATATGCAATGAAATGTTATGTGAAACTTTTTATATAGAACTGGACAGGATAAAACTTTACTCATGCCAAGTATTTCTTTATTTGAAACAAAGATAAATTCTGCACAATTTTTTGAAAAGTGCAAATTTAACAAAGACTAATAGGGGAAAATCAATGATGGTATTACACCTAGAGGTGGAATCTCTTAAAATACATTTATTTTTTAGTACAAAATCTTAGTGAAATTGTTGCCACAACATTTTGTAATTCAAGAACAAAGCAACAAAAAGTTTATTTATACAGCATCAGAGTTATTTTCAGAGCTAGATATAAAGATATGTATATATATTAACATTATTGTGACATAGGAAATGTACTAGAAAATGCAAGAATGGTGAAATTCATCTATTATCCATTACTTATCATCCCCTGTTTGACACATTGCAAGGGACATAGAAATACCCTGCATCCATCCAGTCTTGTAAGTGCTCTCCTGTGTACTATTCTTGCAAGATATTTATAGAATTTATATTGAAGGTCAGCAATGTCTAGAACAAGTTTGAAAAATCAGTGCAGATCAATTTTTATGCCCCCGCCATAGCGGAGGGGGTATTGCGATTAACCCTTGTCCGTCTGTACGTCCGTCCCAAAATTGGTTTCCCTTCTCTAACTTTAGTTTGCCTCCACCAAATGTTATGAAATTTATACACAATGCTTATTACCACAAAAACACAGATCAAGTTTGAATTTTGGTGGCGTCACTTTTACTGTTCTAAAGTTATGCCCTTCTACAAATGGAAAAATTGTTGACTTTTTGGTATCCCTTCTCTTACTTTAGTTTGCCTCAACCAAATGTTATGAATCTTATGTTGTGTTTTGTGTACTATTGTTTGTCTGTTTGTCTTTATCTTTTGTAGCCATGGCGTTGTCAGTTTATTTTTGATCTAGGAGTTTGAATGTCCCTCTGGTATCTTTCGCCCCTCTTATATGCACAATGCCAATTACCACAAAACACAGATCATGTTTCAATTTTTGGGGCGTCACTTTTACCGTTCTTGTATAAAAATTACCATCATGTAACATCTATCAGCCCAGCCCTGACATATAAAAGTATATTTACAGTAAACATCTTATTTATTTGTAAACCTGTTTTCTCTTAACCATACATACAGATTTTATTACTATTTGCCTTTTTAGTTCACCTGGCACGAGGTCCACTGTGAGCTTTTGACATCACTTATTGTCAACTGTCGTCTTCTGTTAAATTATACATAGATCATCTCCTCTGCAACTACTAAACCAAATTTAACCAAACATGGCAAAAATTATCAACGGGATATCTATTTTAAAAAGTGTGTCATCTCAACCTGCCTGCCGACAAACATGGTTCACATGGCTAAAAATATAAGAGCAATTTTTGTCTATTAACTTGAAAGCGCTATAGATAAAGAAAATTGGGCAGGAACAAATATTTCAGAATGATGAGATCTACATAATATCATTTGACATCAAAACTGTCAGATCACTTCTTATACGAGTTATTGCCCTTAATTGAGTTTAGTAAAAAGTTATGTTTGCCTATTATTTCGAATTATGATAGATAGACAGAAACTTTAAATAGCAAAAATGATCAACAAGACAAGAAAATTAATAAATAAGTCAACATTATTGAAATCCCCAGTCAACCCCTTATTGAAGTTGTTGCCCTTTAATGACGATGTTTCCCTTTTTTTCCAGGATTACCAATTTCTTGAAAACTATGATAAATAAAACTTTAAAATGCAAAAATTATTGGCAAGACAAGATCAACAAATAAGTCAATATTTTGCAGTTTTGTCTATTTCCTTGAAAACTATATAGATAGATAAAAAATTGTAATAGAAAAATGATCACCAGGACAACATCTACAGATAAGCCATAATGGCTGAAATCTTTAGTTGATTTGATTAAATTTTTTGAGTTATTTACCATTTAATGATAATTATTACTATTTTTTTTCTTTTTTGCCTTTTATCTTGAAAACTATAATAGATATATAGAAACTTTAAAAACAAAAAAATATTCAGCTGAATAGAATCTACAAATGTGTTAAAATGACTTAAATTGCAAGTTAACTAATAAAGTTATTCTCCTTTTATGATGATTTTTACTTAAAAGTGGCCATTCTGAAAGATGCAGGTGAGCAACACAGGCTCTTTAAGAGTTCTGTTTATTGACAAAAGCATTAAAAGACAGGTGTTAAATTTTAACTGAATGTATTCGACTTTGTTCTTATATCTATATTGTTATTCTTATTTGTGCATATGCAAAAATGATGGCAGTTATTTATACACATTAATAGATAACTTGTAAAAGAAATATGTGATATTTAAACAAAAAATAATCTACTTGATTGTGTTTTACTTTGAATATAAGTTTGCTTTCTATTATTATGGACAATAAAATCAATTCTTACTTTGTTTCTGTTTAAGATGATGAATTGTGCAGGAACATATATATAAATAGTAACAATATAATGCATTGAACTTTCTTGACCAGATTTTATTTTTACCTGAGCCACAACAAAACTTCAGACTCGCCTATAAAATGCTATATTTTTGAGTAACTACACATTCAAATAATTTATTTAATAAATAGTGTTTTTTTATTTTAATCAGTATATTACGGGTGAAATATTCTATATATTTACTAAATTTTTAAAGAGAGTTTTCAATTGCAAAAATTGTACTTGCTAAACATGTAATCAATTTGAATGATTAGTTGAAATCAAGTACAAATACTTTATTTATATATAACTTATCTGAATTTGTAAATTGGTGTGAAATTTTATAGTTATTACTGTTTACTTTGAATCATTTACATTTATAAATATATATTTGTATATACACTTATAACATTCATAACATTATTGCAAAATTAATTTTAATCAATATAAAAATTTCATTTCATTTTTGTATACATTATTTAACGATCATAATTATGTGAACTATCTGATGTTGCTACATTTTGCATTTATTCATCTACATATATGTATGTCTCACCTTGTAACATCACTATCATATTTGAATCATTTATTGTTAAATGTTCATTCACTATTTGTATATATTAAATGAATATATGTGTATAATTTGTAGTTAATCATTATCTTAAAATAAATTTGTAAGTGGTGGTTATATGAGAAAATAAATTTGTAAGTGGTGGTTATATGAGGAGTGTTTTTGATTTACTACAAAATATACTCGTTTTGATGCTGAAATCTAGATACAGGTACACCAGTCTCCATTTTAGTTCTTTAAATTTTGGACTCAAAAAGAGATGTGACAAAGCACAATGAAAATTAGTTTTTTCTTCTATTTTGCAAATTAAGTTAAATGTTGAAGGTTTTTTGGCTAAAGATCTATGGGTTTTATTTCAATTCCTGAATACTTACATAATTATGTTACTTCGTGTGGAATTTTGTTTGACCACTGTCTAACATATCCCACTGTCCACATAGGGTAGTTGGTTTGTCTAGCTAACTCCTACAGTGTTCTAGCTAGAACATTTATATTATGTAGGGTGTTAGTACATATTCTAAAGGTGTGCACATTATCAGGATTTGCATGTTCCTTATATTTTCCACAAATGAAAGGATGTTGAACTTTCTCATTTTTAACTCACTTGGGGTGCACAGAAATGCTATGTTGAGGTATAAGTACATTTAGTGTTTGTACCAAAAATATCAGATGACTTATTAAAGTGTAACCCCATTAAAATGAAGATTGTTTGCTAGTTTCCATGTTTTTACCTGTATACTTAAAACTTATATTATATCGTAAGAAACTGCCATAGGAATTAATAATCAGCAAAACAAGATCTGTAGAACATTGTAGAAAATAAGGTCATAGTGATTGACCTTATATAACACAGGTCCCTGGTGTACATAACATAGGAGGCTGTAGTGCACCTTGTATAACACAGGTCCCTGTTGAATGTAACAGGAGGGTGTAGTGCACCTTATATAACACAGGTCCCAGGTAAATGTAACATAGGAGGATGTAGTACACCTTATATAACACAGGTCTCTGGTGAATGTAACATAGGAGGGTGTAGTACACCGTATATAACACAGGTCCCTGATGGATGTAACATAAGAGGATGTAGTGCACCGTATATAACACAGGACACTGTTGAATGTAACAGGAGGGTGTAGTGCGCCGTATATAACACAGGTCCTTGGTGAATGTAACATAGGCGGGTGTAGTGCACCGTATATAACACAGGACTCTGTTGAATGTAACAGGAGGGTGTAGTGCGCCGTATATAACACAGGTCCCTGGTGAATGTAACATAGGAGGGTGTAGTGCACTGTATATAACACAGGTCCCTGATGGATGTAACATAAGCGGATGTAGTGCACCGTATATAACACAGGTCCCTGGTGAATGTAACAAAGGAGGGTGAAGTGCATTTTATATAATACAGGTCTCTGATGGTTTTAACATAAGAGGATGTAGTGCATTTTATATAACACAGGTCCAAGGTGGATATAACATAGGAGTGTGAAGTGCATTTTATATAATACAGATCTATGGTGGTTGTAACATAGAAGGTAGTTGTACACCATATATAACACGGGCACCTTGTAAATGTAACATAGGAAAGTGTAGTACACCTAATATAACACAGGTCCCTGGTAAATGTAACATAGGAAGGTGTAGTACACCTCATATAACATGGGTACTTGGTAAATGTAACATAGGAAGGTGTAGTACATCATATATAACACAGGTCCCTGGTAAATGTAACATAGGAAGGTGTAGTACACCATATATAAAACAGGTCCTTTGTGAATGTAACGTTTGAGGGTGTAGTGCATCTTATATAACACAGATCTCTGGTAGATTTAACATATGATGGTGTAGTGCAATTTATAACACAGGTTCCTGGTGGATGTAACATATTACGGTTTAGTACACCTCATATAACACGGGTCCATGGTAAATGTAACATAGGAGGGTGTAGTACCTTGTATATAACAGGTCCCTGGTGAATGTAACATTTGAAGATGTACTGTACCTGATATAACACAGGTCCCTTGTCAATGTAACAAAGGAGGGTGTACGGTATGCCTTATATGATATAAGCCCCTGGTGAATGTAACATATGAGGATATAGTGCACCTTTTATTACAGGTCTCTGGTGAATGTAACATAGGAGTGTGTAGTGCACCTTATATAACACAAGTACCTGGTGTACATAACATAGGAGGATGTAGTACACCTTATATAACACAGGTCCCAGGCGAATGTAATATAGGAGGGTGTAGTACACCTTGTATAACACAGGTCTCTGGTGAATGTTACATAGGAGTGTGTAGTGCACCTTATATAACACAGGTCACTTGTGGATGTAACATAGGAGGATGTAGTACACCTTATATAACACAAGTTCCTGTGGAATGTAACATAGGAGGGTGTAGTACATGTACACCATATAAGGCACAGGTCCCTGTCGGTTGTAACAGGATGGTGAAGTACACCATATGTAACACGGGTCCCTTGTAAATGTAATATAGGAGGGTGTACGGTATGCCTTATATGATATAAGACCCTGGTGAATGTAACATATGAGGATATAGTGCACCTTTTACTACAGGTCTCTGGTGAATGTAACAAAGGAGGGTGTACGGTATGCCTTATATGATATAAGCTCCTGGTGAATGTAACATATTAGGATATAGTGCACCTTTTATTACAGGTCTCTGGTGAATGTAACATAGGAGTGTGTAGTGCACCTTATATATTACAAGTCCCTGGTGTACATAACATAGGAGGATGTAGTACACCTTATATAACACAGGTCCCTGGCGAATGTAATATAGGAGGGTGTAGTACACCTTGTATAACACAGGTCTCTGGTGAATGTTACATAGGAGTGTGTAGTGCACCTTATATAACACAGGTCCCTTGTGGATGTAACATAGGAGGATGTAGTACACCTTATATAGCACAGGTCTCTGGTGAATGTAACATAGGAGGGTGAAATGTAGCTTGTATAACACAGGTCCCTGGTGGATGTAATTTAGAAGGAAGTTGTACACCTTATTTAACACAAGTCCCTGTGGAATGTAACATAGGAGGGTGTAGTACACCATATAAGGCACAGGTCCCTGTCGGTTGTAACAGGAGGATGAAGTACACCATATATAACACGGGTCCCTTGTAAATGTAACATAGGAGGGTGTAGTGCGCCTCATATAACACAGGTCTCTGCTGAATGTAACAGGAGTGTGTAGTGCACCTTAAATAACACAGGTCCCAGGTTGATGTAACATAAGAGGGTGTAGGCAGAGGCGGATTTAGGGGGGGCCAGGGGGCCCGCCCCCTTTTGTGGCAAAAGATTTGGCTGATTATATAGGGATTCACTGAAGCATGACTGGAGCGGGCGCCCCTCTTATGCAGTCAGTGGATCCGCCACTGGAAGGTCACCATATATAACACAGGTCTCTGCTGTATGGAACAGGAGTGTGTAGTACGCCTTATGAAACACAGGTCCCTGGTGAATGTAACAGGAGGGTGTAATGCGCTGTATATAACACAGGTCCCTGGTGATTGTAACATAGGAGGGTGTAGTGCACCGTATATAACACAGGTCCCTCGTGAATGTAACAGGAAGGTGTAATGCGCCGTATATAACACAGGTCCCTGGTGAATGTAACATAGGAGGGTGTAGAGCACCGTATATAACACAGGACCCTGGTGAATGTAACAAAGGAGGGTGAAGTGCATTTTATATAATAGAGGTCTCTGGTGGTTTTAACATAAGAGGATGTAGTGCATTTTATATAACACAGGTCCCAGGTGGATGTAACATAGGAATGTGAAGTTCATTCTATATAATACAGGTCTATGGTGGTTGAAACATAGTAGGGTGTAGTACAACATATATAACACGGGTACCTGGTAAATGTAACATAGGAAGGTGTAGTATACCTTATATAACACAGGTCCTTGGTAAATGTAACATAGGAAGGTGTAGTACACCTTATATAACACAGGTCCCTGGTAAATGTAACATAGGAAGGTGTAGTACACCATATATAACACAGGTTTTTGGTAAATTTAACATTGGGGGGGTGTAGTACACCATATATAACACAGGTCCCTGGTAATTGTAACATAGGAGGGTGTAGTACACCATATATAAAACAGGTCCTTTGTGAATGTAACGTTTGAGGGTGTAGTGCACCTTATATAACACAGGTCTCTGGTGGATTTAACATAGGAGGGTGTAGTGCAATTTATAACACAGGTTCCTGGTGGATGTAACATATGACGGTTTAGTACACTTCATATAACACGGGTCCATGGTAAATGTAACATAGGAGGGTGTAGTACCCTGTATATAACAGGTCCCTGGTGAATGTACCATTTGAGGATGTACTGTACCTTATATAACACAGGTCCCTTGTAAATGTAACAAAGGAGGTAGTACGGTATGCCTTATATGATATAAGCCCCTGGTGAATGTAACATATATGAGGAAATAGTGCACCTTTTATTACAGGTCTCTGGTGAATGTAACATAGGATAGAACATCTTACATTATAGTACTATCTTACTTCACAATAAAAACCAATTATACCAAGCATGTTTCAAAAGATAGAACATCTTACATTATAGTACTATCTTACTACACAATAAAAACCAATTATACCAAGCATGTTTCAATAGATAGAACATCTAACATTATAGCACTATCTTACTACACAATAAAAAACCAATTATACCAAACATGTTTCAATAGATAGAACATCTTACATTATAGCACTTTCTCACTTCACAATAAAAACCAATTATACCAAGCATGTTTCAAAAGATAGAACATCTTACATTATAGTTCTATCTTACTTCACAATAAAAACCAATTATACCAAGCATGTTTCAAAAGATAGAACATCTCACATTATAGTACTATCTTACTACACAATACAAACCAATTATACCAAGCATGTTTCAATAGATAGAACATCTAACATTATAGCACTATCTTACTTCACAATAAAAAACCAATTATACCAAGCATGTTTCAATAGATAGAACATCTTACATTATAGTACTTTCTCACTTCACAATAAAAACCAATTATACCAAGCATGTTTCAAAAGATAGAACATCTTACATTATAGCACTATCTTACTACACAATAAAAACCAATTATACCAAGCATGTTTCAAAAGATAGAACATCTAACATTATAGTACTATCTTACTACACAATAAAAACCAATTATACCAAGCATGTTTCAATAGATAGACCATCTAACTTCATAGTACTATCTTACTACACAATAAAAACCAATTTAACCAAACATGTTTCAATAGATAGAACATCTTATAAGCGGGAAACACGAAAAACCATCATGACATTGAGGTATGTTATAGCTCATACTTATGCTTAGGGTGTCTACTACATGCTTGAATCTTTATTTATACTGAAATATGCGAATGTAAGCCAAAAAAATATTTCATCGACCCCTACCCCCAATTTGGATAGCCAGACGCCAATATTGACCATACCTACCCCGGATCTTTTCACCCTAGAGACAAAACTGAGCATGTCATTGGTCTATACAAGGTATCATTTTTACTGTAAAGGCCTTGGCTAACTTTAACATGTGTTTTCCAACATAAATAGGTGCCTCATTAGGCGGAAAACACGAAAAACAATAAAAAAGGCAAGAAAACCAACATAAAGGCAAATATCAATTATAGTAAAAATCTTCCCCCAGCACCGCCCAGACATGCCATTGAGGTATGTTATAGCTCAAACTAATGCTTAGGGTGTCTACTACATGCCTGAATTTTTATTTATATTGAAACATGTGAACGTAAGCCAAAAAAATATTTCATCGACCCCTACTCCCAATTTGGATCGCCAGACGCCAATATTGACCATACTTACCCCGGATCTTTTCACCCTAGAGACCAAACTGAGCATGTCTTTGGTCTATACAAGGTGTCATTTTTACCGTAAAGGCCTTGGCTAACTTTAACATGTGTTTTTCAACATAAATAGGTGCCTCATTAGGCGGAAAACACGAAAAACCATAAAAAAGGCAAGAAAACCAACATAAAGGCAAATATCAATTATAGTAATAATCTTCCCCCAGCACCGCCCAGACATGCCATTGAGGTATGTTATAGCTCATACTAATGCTTAGGGTGTCTACTACATGCTTGAATCTTTATTTATACTGAAATATGCGAATGTAAGCCAAAAAAATATTTCATCGACCCCTACCCCCAATTTGGATAGCCAGACGCCAATATTGACCATACCTACCGCGGATCTTTTCATCCTAGAGACAAAACTGAGCATGTCATTGGTCTATACAAGGTGTCATTTTTACTGTAAAGGCCTTGGCTAACTTTAACATGTGTTTTCCAACATAAATAGGTGCCTCATTAGGCGGAAAACACGAAAAACCATAAAAAAGGCAAGAAAACCACCATAAAGGCAAATATCAATTATAGTAAAAATCTTCCCCCCAGCACCGCCCAGAAATGCCATTGAGGTATGTTATAGCTCAAACCAATGCTTAGGGTGTCTACTACATGCCTGAAATTTTATTTATACTGAAACATGTGAACGTAAACCAAACAAATATTTCATCGACCCCTACTCCCAATTTGGATCGCCAGACGCCAATATTGACCATACCTACCCCGGATCTTTTCACCTTAGAGACAAAACTGAGCATGTCTTTAGTCTATACAAGGGTTCATTTTTACCGTAAAGGCCTTGGCTAACTTTAACATGTGTTTTCAACATAAATAGGTGCCTCATTAGGCGGAAAACACGAAAAACCGTCAGAAAAGCCAAGAAAACCAACATAAAGGCAAATATCAATTATAGTGAAAATCTTCCCTCAGCACCGCTCAGACATGCCATTGAGGTATATTATAGCTCCAACTAATGCTAAGGGTGTCTACTACATGCCTGAATCTTCATTTATACTGAAATATGTGAACGTAAGCCAAAAAATATTTAATCGACCCTAATCCCAATTTGGATCGCCAGACGCCAATGTTTACCATACCAACCGCGGATCATTTCACCCTAGAGACAAAACTGAGCATGTCATTGGTCTATATAAGGTGTCATTTTTACCGTAAAGGCCTTGGCTAATTTTAACATGTGTTTTCCAACATAAATAGGTGCCTCAATTGGCGGAAAACACGAAAAACCATAAAAAAAGGCAAGAAAACCAACATAAAGGCAAATATCAATTACAGTAAAAATCTTCCCCCAGCACCGCCCAGACATGCCATTGAGGTATGTTATAGCTCAAACTAATGCTTCGGGTGTTTACTACATAACTGAATTTTTATTTATACTGAAACATGTGAACGTAAGCCAAAAAAATATTTCATCGATCCCTACTCCCACTTTGGATCGCCAGACGCCAATATTGACCATACTTACCCCGGATCTTTTCACCCTAGAGACCAAACTGAGCATGTCTTTGGTCTATACAAGGTGTCATTTTTACCGTAAAGGCCTTGGCTAACTTTAACATGTGTTTTCAACATAAATAGGTGCCTCATTAAGGGAAAAACACGAAAAACCGTCAGAAAAGCCAAGAAAACCAACATAAAGGCAAATATCAATTATAGTGAAAATCTTCCCTCAGCACCGCCCAGACATGCCATTGAGGTATGTTATAGCTCCAACTAATGCCTAGGGTGTCTACTACATGCCTGAATTTTTATTTATACTGAAATATGTGAACGTAAGCCAAAAAATTATTTCATCGACCCCTACTCCCAATTTGGATTGCCAGACGCCAATATTGACCATACTTACCTGGGATTTTTTCACCCTAGAGACAAAACTGAGCATATCATTGGTCTATACAAGGTGTCATTTTTACCGTAAAGGCCTTGGCTAGCTTTAACATGTGTTTTCCAACATAAATAGGTGCCTCATTAAGCGGGAAACACGAAAAACCATCATAAAAGCCAAGAAAACCAACATAAAGGCAAATATCAATTATAGTGAAAATCTCCCCCCAGCACCGCCCAGACATGCCATTGAGGTATGTTATAGCTCAAACTAATGCTTAGGGTGTCTACTACATGCCTTAATCTTTATTTATACTGAAATATGTGAACGTAAGCCAACAAAATATTTAATCGACCTTACCCCCAATTTGGATAGCCAGACGCCAATATTGACCTTACCTACCCCCGATCTTTTCACCCTAGAGACAAAACTGAGCATGTCATTGGTCTATAAAAGGTGTCATTTTTACCGTAAAGGCCTTGGCTAACTTTAACATGTGTTTTTCAACATAAATTGGTGCCTCATTAAGCGGAGAACACGAACAAGCATCATAAAAGCCAAGAAAACCAATCTAAAGGCAAATATCAATTGTAGTGAAAATCTTCCCCCAGCACCGCCCAGACATGTCATTGAGGTATGTTATAGCTCATACTAATGCTTAGGGTGTCTACTACATGCCTGAATTTTTATTTATACTGAAATATGTGAACGTAAGCCAAAAAATATTTCATCGACCCCTACTCCCAATTTGGATCGCCAGACGCCAATATTGACCATACCTACCCGGGATCTTTTCACCCTAGAGACAAAACTGAGCATGTCATTGGTCTATACAAGGTGTCATTTTACCGTACAGGCCTTGTCCAACTTTAACATGTGTTTTCCAACATTAATAGGTGCCTCATTAAGCGAGAAACACGAAAAACCATCATAAAAGCCAAGAAAACCAACATAAAGGCAAATATCAATTATAGTGAAAATCTTCCCCCAGCACCGCCCAGACATGCCATTGAGGTATGTTATAGCTCAAACTAATGCTTAGGGTGTCTACTACATGCCTGAAACTTAAATTCTACTGAAATATGTGAAAGTAAGCCAAGACAGTATTTAATCGACCCCTACCCCCAATTTGGATAGCCAGACGCCAATATTGACCATACCTACCCCGGATCTTTTCACCCAAGAGACAAAACTGAGCATATCATTGGTCTATACAAGGTGTCATTTTTACCAAAAAGGCCTTGGCTAACTTTAACATGTGTTTTCCAACATAAATAGGTGCCTCATTAAGCGGGAAACACGAAAAAATTTATAAAAGCCAAGAAAACCAACATAAAGGCAAATATCAATTATAGTGAAAATCTTCCCCCCCCCACACTATAATTGGTCTATACAAGGTGACATTTTTACATGTGTCTTCCAACTTAATTAGGTGCCTCATTAAGCGGAAAACACGAAAAACCATCATAAAAGCCTAGAAATCCACATAAAGGCAAATATCAATTATAGTGAAAATCTTCCCCCAGCACCGCCCAGACATGCCATTGAGGTATATAATAGCTCAAACTAATGCTTAGGGTGTCTACTACATGCCTGAATCTTTATGTATACTGAACTATGTGAACGTAAGCCAAAAAATATTTAATCGACCCCTAATCCCAATTTGGATCGCCAGACGCCAATATTGACCATACCTACCCCGGATCTTTTCACCCTAGAGACAAAACTGAGCATGTCATTTGTCTATACAAGGTGTCATTTTTACCAAAAAGGCCTTGGCTAACTTTAACATGTGTTTTCCAACATAAATAGGTGCCTCATTAAGCGGGAAACACGAAAAAATTTATAAAAGCCAAGAAAACCAACATAAAGGCAAATATCAATTATAGTGAAAATCTTCCCCCCCCCCCCAGCACCACCCAGACATGTCATTGAGGTATGTTATAGCTCAAACTAATGCTTAGGGTGTCTACTACATGCCTGAACCTTAATTTCTACTGAAATATGTGAAAGTAAGCCAAGACCAGGCCTGGGGCCATTACATTGCAATGTAATGCATTACATTACAATTACTTTGTGATTCTTCCATTACAATTACAATTACAATTACATTTTTTCTCACATGTAATGCATTACATTACAATTACTTTGCCTGTGAAATGCACTACATTACACATTACTTTTTCACTATAAAAACTAGAAACCTTTCACAAAACAGATTTTTATAAGAAATGGATAAATATTACAGGGGTATATGTAGATATATATACAGTGTTAGTGACTTAGACTTCAAATACTGGTTAATCAATATGTTCATTGAACTTTATTATCATAAGAGGTTCAAAAGTGATGTCATTAAGAGAACAGCGATCAGTTCTGTACACCTTTCTGGCAATACTAAAAAGCCTTTCTACAGCAGCTGATGTGTGTGAAATGGCTAAATACTTGATAGCTGTATTAGCCAAAGAAGAAAGGCACACTGAATTTGACTTCAATCATTCCAGTGCATTGATTGAAATTTCTTCACATGGCTCAGACAAGTAGATGTCATCATGTAATGCACCATACCTGTGTCTATACTCTTTGATGGAGTAGTAGGAGGCATGAAACTGGAAAAGTCACTTTTAAGATTCTTAATTGGTGGTAAAAAATAAATAAATTTTCATATAATTTTGTTTCTTACATTGATCACTTAATCATTATGACATCATTAAGGGATTTCAAAGGAATATAATAAATGTGTCATTAAAGGATTATCTTTTGAAATGCTTAAGGGCTCTGTGAGGACAAACATAATGATAAGATTTGATTGCAATACAAACATTTTGATATTAATTAGATGAAATAACAACACAGACAGGACCCAAACCACAGTTTGGTTTAAAAATGTTGTTTGACATATTCAATCTTTCACTGAAATACATGTATAAATCATGAAAATTTAATCTTCATATTTTTTCCATTCATCTATATAGTTTTGTTTGATAAATTTTTATAAGATTTTTCACTGAACCACCAAACACCAAAATATTTCTAATATCATATTAAACAAATATCAGAAACAAAAACCAAGACTTGATGATTTTTACCATTTTATATTTATTACCTTAAAATGTGTGTTTTAAAGATTGATGTAATTTATTTAATACAGTAATTAACTGTGACAAATTTTTTTTTCATACTTTCTTTTGTTTTTGTTAATATTTTATTTTTATTATACAATATTCTTCAATTTTATGTATTTTACCAATTTGTAATGAAAAGTAATGTACTGTAATGGAGGCATTACATCAATTTTTAACTTAAGTAATCATTACATTACATGTAATTGTAATGCAGAAAATGTGCATTACAAATTACTTTGCATTACATCCCAAAAATGTAATATTACAATGCATTACAATTACAAATTACCATTACCCCAGGCCTGGCCAAGACAATATTTAATCGACCCCTACCCCCAATTTGGAACGCCAGACGCCAATATTGACCATACCTACCCCGGATCTTTTCACCCTAGAAACAAAACTGAGCATGTCATTTGTCTATACAAGGTTTCATTTTTACCTTAAAGGCCTTGGCTAACTTTAACATGTGTTTTCCAACATAAATAGGTGCCTTATTAAGCGGGAAACACGAAAAACCATCATAAAAGCCAAGAAACCAACATAAAGGCAAATATCAATTATAGTGAAAATCTTCCCCCAGCACCACCCAGACATGCCATTGAGGTATGTTATAGCTCAAACTAATGCTTAGGGTGTCTACTACATGCCTGAACCTTAATTTCTACTGAAATATGTGAAAGTAAGCCAAGACAATATTTAATCGACCCCTACCCCCAATTTGGAACGCCAGACGCCAATATTGACCATACCTACCCCGGATCTTTTCACCCTAGAGACAAAACTGAGCATGTCATTTGTCTATACAAGGTTTCATTTTTACCTTAAAGGCCTTGGCTAACTTTAACATGTGTTTTCCAACATAAATAGGTACCACATTAAGCGGGAAACACGAAAAACCATCATAAAAGCCAAAAAACCAACATAAAGGCAAATATCAATTATAGTGAAAATCTCCCACCAGCACCGCCCAGACATGCCATTGAGGTATATTATAGCTCAAACTAATGCCTAGGGTGTCTACTACATGCCTGAATTTTTATTTATACTCAAATATGTGAACGTTAGCCAATAAAATATTTAATCGACCCCTACCCCCAATTTGGATAGCCAGACGCCAATATTGAACATACCTACCCCGGATCTTTTCACCCTAGTGACCAAACTGAGCATGTCATTGGCCTATACAAGGTGTCATTTTTACCGTAAAGGCCTTGGCTAACTTTAACATGTGTTTTCCAACATAAATAGGTGCCTCTTTAAGCGGGAAACACGAAAAACCATCATAAAAGCCAAAAAAACTAACATAAAGGCAAATATCAATTATAGTGAAAATCTTCCCTCAGCACCGCCCAAACATGCCATTGAGGTATATTATCGCTCCAACTAATGCTTAGGGTGTCTACTACATGCCTGAATCTTCATTTATACTGAAATATGTGAACGTAAGCCAAAAAAATATTTCATCGACCCCTACCCCCAATTTGGATAGCCAGACGCCAATATTGACCATACCTACCCCGGATCTTTTCACTCTAGAGACAAAACTGAGCATGTCATTGGTCTATACAAGGTGTCATTTTTACTGTAAAGGCCTTGGCTAACTTTAACATGTGTTTTCCAACATAAATAGGTGCCTAATTAACCGGAAAACACGAAAAACCATCATAAAAGCCAAGAAAACCAACGAAAGTAAGCCAAACAAATATTTCATCGACCCCTACCCCCAATTTGGATCGCCAGACGCCAATATTGACCATACCAACCCCGGATCATTTCACCCTAGAGACAAAACTGCGCATGTCATTGGTCTATACAAGGTGTCATTTTTATCGTAAAGGCCTTGGCTAACTTTAACATGTGTTTTCCAACATAAATAGGTCCCTCATTAGGCTGGAAACACGAAAAACCATAAAAAAGGCAAGAAAACCAACATAAAGGCAAATATCAATTATAGTGAAAATCTTCCCAAAGCACCGCCCAGACATGCCATTGAGGTATGTTATAGCTCAAACCAATGCTTAGGGTGTCTTCTACATGCCTGATTTTTTTATTTATACTGAAACATGTGAACGTAAGCCAAACAAATATTTCATCGACCCCTACTCAAAAATTAGATCGCCAGACGCCAATATTTACCATACCTACCCCCGGACCTTTTCACCCTAGAGACCAAAGTGAGCATGTCTTTGGTCTGTACAAGGTTTCATTTTTACCGTAAAAGCATTGGATAACTTTAACATGTGTTTTCCAACTTAATTAATTGCCTCATTAAGCGGACAACACGAAAAATCATCATAAAAGCCTAGAAAACCAACATAAAGGCAAATATCAATTATAGTGAAAATCTTCCCCCAGAACCGCCCAGACATGTCATTGAGGTATATTATAGCTCAAACTAATGTTTAGGGTGTCTAATTCATGCCTGAATCTTTATTCATACTGATATATGTGGACGTAAGCCAAAATAATATATAATCGACCCCTACTCCCAACTTGGATCGCCAGACGCCAATATTGACCATACCTACCCCGGATCTTTTCATCCTAGAGACCAAACTGAGCATGTCATTGGTCTATACAAGGTGTCATTTTTACCATAAAGGACTTGGCTAACTTTAACATGTGTTTTCCAACATAAATAGGTGCCTCATTAAGCGGGAAACACGAAAAACCATCATAAAAGCCAAGAAAACCAACATAAAGGCGAATATCAATTATAGTGAAAATCTCCCCCCAGCACCACCCAGACATGCCATTGAGGTATTTTATAGCTCCAACTAATGCTTAGGGTGTCTACTACATGCCTGAATCATCATTTATACTGAAATATGTGAACGTAAGCCAAAAAAATATTTCATCGACCCCTACCCCCAATTTGGATAGCCAGAAGCCAATATTGACCATACCTACCCCGGATCTTTTCACTCTAGAGACAAAACTGAGCATGTCATTGGTCTATTCAAGGTGTCATTTTTACTGTAAAGGCCTTGGCTAACTTTAACATGTGTTTTCCAACATAAATAGGTGCCTCATTAACCGGAAAACACGAAAAACCATCATAAAAGCCAAGAAAACCAACGAAAGTAAGCCAAACAAATATTTCATCGACCCCTACCCCCAATTTGGATCGCCAGACCCCAATATTGCCCATACCTACCCCGGATCTTTTCACCCTAGAGACCAAATTGAGCATGTCATTGGTCTATTCAAGGTGTCATTTTTACCGTAAAGGCCTTGGCTAACTTTAACATGTGTTTTCCAACATAAATAGGTGCCTCATTAGGCGGCAACCACGAAAAACCATAAAAAAGGCAAGAAAACCAACATAAAGGCAAATATCAATTATAGTGAAAATCTTCCCCAAGCACCGCCCAGACATGCCATTGAGGTATGTTATAGCTCAAACCAATGCTTAGGGTGTGTTGTACATGCCTGATTTTTTATTTATACTGAAATATGTGAACGTAAGCCAAGACAATATTTAATCGACCCCCACCCCAAATTTGGATAGCCAGACGCCAATATTGACCAAACCTAGTCCGGATCTTTTCACCCTCGAGATCAAATTGAGCATGTCATTGGTCTATACAAGATGTCATTTTTACCGTAAAGGCCTTGTCTAACTTTAACATGTGTTTTCCAACATAAATAGGTACCTCATTAAGCGGAAAACACGAAAAACCATCATAAAAGCCTAGAAAATCAACATAAAGGCAAATATCAATTATAGTGAAAATCTTCCACCAGCACCGCCCAGACATGCCATTGAGGTATATAATAGCTCAAACTAATGCTTAGGGTGTCTACTACATGCCTGAATCTTCATTTATACTGAAATATGTGAACGTAAGCCAAGACAATATTTAATCGACCCCCACCCCAAATTTGGATAGCCAGACGCCAATATTGACCAAACCTAGTCCGGATCTTTTCACCCTCGAGATCAAATTGAGCATGTCATTGGTCTATACAAGATGTCATTTTTACCGTAAAGGCCTTGTCTAACTTTAACATGTGTTTTTCAACATAAATAGGTGCCTTATTAAGCGGAAAACACTAAACACCGTAAGAAAAGCCAAGAAAACAACATAAAGGAAATATCAATTATAGTGAAAATCTTCCCCCAGAACCGCCCAGACATGCCATTGAGATATAATATATCTCAAACTAATGCTTAGGGTGTTTACTACCTGCCTGGATCTTTATTTATACTGAAATATGTGAACGTAAGCCCAAAAAAATTTAATCGACCCCTACTCCCAATTTGGATCGCCAGACGCCAATATTGAGCATACCTACCCCGGATCTTTTCACCCTAGAGACAAAACTGAGCATGTCATTGGTCTATACAAGGTGTCATGTTTACCTTAACGGCCTTGGCTAACTTTAACATGTGTTTTCAAACATAAATAGATGCTTCATTAAGCGGAAACACGAAAAACCATCATAAAAGCCAAGACAACCAACATAAAGACAAATATCAATTATTATAGTGAAAATCTTCCCTTAGCACCTCCCAGACATGCCATTGAGGTATATTATAACTAAAACTAATGCTTAGGGTGTCTTCTACATGCCTGAATCTTCATTTATACTGAAATATGTGAACGTAAGCCAACAAAATATTAAATCGACCCCTACTCCCAATTTGGATCGCCAGACGCCAATATAGACCATACCTACCCCGGATCTTTTCACCCTAGAGACAAAACTTAGCATGTCATTGGTCTTTACAAGGTGTCATTTTTACCGTGAAGGCCTTGGCTAACAATAACATGTGTTTTCCAACATAAATAGGTGCCTCATTAAGCAGAAAACCCGAAAAACCATCATAAAAGCCTAGAAATCCACATAAAGGCAAATATCAATTATAGTGAAAATCTTCCCCCAGCACCGCCCAGACATGCCATTGAGGTATATTATAGCTCAAACTAATGCTTAGGGTGTCTACTACATGCCTGTCTCTTTAACTATACTAAAATATGTGAACGTAAGCCAAGAAAAAATTTAATCGATCCATACCCCCAATTTGGATCGCCAGACGCCAATATAGACCATACCTACCCCGGATCTTTTCACCCTAGAGACCAAACTGAGCATGTAATTGGTCTATACAAGGTGTCATTTTTACCGTAAAGGCCTTGGCTAACTTTAACATGTGCTTTCCAACATAAATAAGTGCCTCATTAGGCGAAAAACACGAAAAACCATAAAAAAGCCAAGCAAACCAACATAAAGGCAAATATCAATTATAGTGAAAATCTTCCCCCCAGCACCGCCCAGACATGCCATTGAGGTATATTATAACTAAAACTAATGCTTAGGGTGTCTTCTACATGCCTGAATCTTCATTTATACTGAAATATGTGAACGTAAGCCAACAAAATATTTAATCGACCCCTACTCCCAATTTGGATCGCCAGACGCCAATATAGACCATACCTACCCCGGATCTTTTCACCCTAGAGACAAAACTGAGCATGTCATTGGTCTTTACAAGGTGTCATTTTTACCGTGAAGGCCTTGGCTAACAATAACATGTGTTTTCCAACATAAATAGGTGCCTCATTAAGCAGAAAACCCGAAAAACCATCATAAAAGCCTAGAAATCCACATAAAGGCAAATATCAATTATAGTGAAAATCTTCCCCCAGCACCGCCCAGACATGCCATTGAGGTATATTATATCTCAAACTAATGTTTAGGGTGTCTACTACATGCCTGAATCTTTATTTATACTGAAATATGTGAACGTAAGCCAAAAATTTATTTCGTCGACTGCTACTCCCAATTTGGATAGCCAGACGCCAATATTGACCATACCTACCCCGGATCTTTTCACCCTAGAGACAAAACTGAGCATATCATTGGTCTATACAAGGTGTCATTTTTACCGTTAAGGCCTTGTCTAACTTTAACATGTGTCTTTCAACTTAAATAAGTGCCTCATTAGGCGGAAAACACGAAATACCATAAAAAAAAGCCTAGAAAACCTACATAAAGGCAAATATCAATTATAGTGAAAATCTTCCCCCAGCACCGCCCAGACATGCCATTGAGGTATATTATATCTCAAACTAATGTTTAGGGTGTCTACTACATGCCTGAATTTTTATTTAAAGTGAAATATGTGATCGTAAGCCAAGAAAATATTTAATCGACCCATACCCCCAATTTGGATCGCCAGACGCCAATATAGACCATACCTACCCCGGATCTTTTCACCCTAGAGACCAAACTGAGCATGTAATTGGTCTATACAAGGTGTCATTTTTACCGTAAAGGCCTTGGCTAACTTTAACATGTGCTTTCCAACATAAATAGGTGCCTCATTAGGCGGAAAACACTAAAAACCGTCAGAAAAGCCAAAAAACCAACATAAAGGCAAATATCAATTATAGTGAAAATCTTCCCCCAGCACCGACCAGACATGCCATTGAGGTATATTATAGCCCAAACTAATGCTTAGGGTGTATTCTACATGCCTGAACCTTAATTTATACAGAAATATGTGAACCTAAGCCAAGGCAATATCTAGTCAACCTCCACCCCTAATTTGGATAGCCAGACACCAAAATTGACCATACCTACCCCGGATCTTTTCACCCTAGAGACAAAACTGAGCATGTCATTGGTCTATACAAGGTGTTATTTTTACCGTAAAGGCCTTGTCTAACTTTAACATATGTTTTCGAACATAATTAGGTGCCTCATTAAGCGGAAAACACGAAAAACCATCATAAAAGCCTAGAAAACCAACATAAAGGCAAATATCAATTATAGTGAAAATCTTCCCCCAGCACCGCCCAGACATGCCATTGAGGTATATTATAGCTCAAACTAATGCTTAGGGTGTCTACTACAAACCTGAATCTTTATTTATAGTGAAATATGTGAACGTAAGCCAAGAAAATATTTAATCGACCCCTACCCCCAATTTGGAGAGCCAGACGCCAACATTGACCATACCTACCCCAGATATTTTCAATCTAGAGACCAAACTGAGCATGTCATTGGTCTATACAAGGTGTCATTTTTACCGTAAAGGCCTTGGCTAACTTTAACATGTGTTTTCCAACATAAATAGGTGCCTCATTAGGCGGGAAACACGAAAAACCATAAAAAAGGCAAGAAAACCAACATAAAGGCAAATATCAATTATAGTGAAAATCTTCCCTTAGCACCGCCCAGACATGCCATTGAGGTATGTTATAGCTCAAACCAATGCTTAGGGTGTCTTGTACATGCCTGATTTTTTATTTATACTGAAACAAGTGAACGTAAGCCAAACAAATATTTCATCGACCCCTACTCAAAATTTAGATCGCCAGACGCCAATATTTACCATACCTACCCCCGGACCTTTTCACCCTAGAGACCAAATTGAGCATGTCTTTGGTCTATACAAGGTGTCATTTTTACCGTAAAAGCCTTGACTAACTTAAACATGTGTTTTCCAACAAAAATAGGTGCCTCATTAGGCGGGAAACACGAAAAACCATAAAAAAGGAAAGAAACCAACATAAAGGCAAATATCAATTATAGTGAAAATCTTCCCCCAGCACCGCCCAGACATGCCATTGAGGTATGTTATAGCTCAAACTGATGCTTAGGGTGTCTACTACATGCCTGAATTTTTATTTATACTGAAACATGTGAACGTAAGCCAAAAAAATATTTCATCGACCCCTACTCCGAATTTGGATCGCCAGACGCCAATATTGACCATACCTACCCCGGATCTTTTCACTCTAGAGACCAAACTGAGCATGTCTTTGGTCTATACAAGGTGTCATTTTTACCGTAAAGGCCTTGGCTTACTTTAACATATGTTTTCCAACTTAAATAGGTGCCTCATTAAGCGGGAAACACGAAAAACCATCATAAAAGCCAAGAAAACTAACATAAAGGCAAATATCAATTATAGTGAAAATCTTCCCCCAGCACCGCCCAGACATGCCATTGAGGTATATTATAGCTCAAACTAATGCTTAGGGTGTCTAATACATGCCTGAATCTTCATTTATACTGAAACATGTGAACGAAAGCCAAAAAAATATTTAATCGACCCCTACCCACAATTTGGATCGCCAGACGCCAATATTGAGCATACCTACCCCGGATCTTTTCACCCTAGAGACCAAACTGAGCATGTCTTTTGTCTATACAGGGTGTCATTTTTACTGTAAAGGCCTTGGCTAACTTTAACATGTGTTTTCCAACATAAATAGGTGCCTTATTAAGCGGGAAACACAAAAAACCATCATAAAAGCCAAGAAACCAACATAAAGGCAGATATCAATCATAGTGAAAATCTTCCCCCAGCACCGCCCAGACATGCCATTGAGGTATGTTATAGCTCAAACCAATGCTTAGGGTGTCTTGTACATGCCTGATTTTTTATTTATACTGAAACAAGTGAACGTAAGCCAAACAAATATTTCATCGACCCCTACTCAAAATTTAGATCGCCAGACGCCAATATTTACCATACCTACCCCCGAACCTTTTCACCCTAGAGACCAAATTGAGCATGTCTTTGGTCTATACAAGGTGTCATGTTTACCGTAAAAGCCTTGACTAACTTAAACATGTGTTTTCCAACATAAATAGGTGCCTCATTAGGCGGGAAACACGAAAAACCATAAAAAAGGAAAGAAACCAACATAAAGGCAAATATCAATCATAGTGAAAATCTTCCCCAAGCACCGCTCAGACATGCCATTGAGGTATGTTATAGCTCAAACTGATGCTTAGGGTGTCTACTACATGCCTGAATTTTTATTTATACTGAAACATGTGAACGTAAGCCAAAAAAATATTTCATCGAACCCTACTCCGAATTTGGATCGCCAGACGCCAATATTGACCATACCTACCCCGGATCTTTTCACCCTAGAGACCAAACTGAGCATGTATTTGGTCTATACAAGGTGTCATTTTTACCGTAAAGGCCTTGGCTTACTTTAACATATGTTTTCCAACTTAAATAGGTGCCTCATTAAGCGGGAAACACGAAAAACCATCATAAAAGCCAAGAAAACTAACATAAAGGCAAATATCAATTATAGTGAAAATCTTCCCTTAGCACCGCCCAGACATGCCATTGAGGTATGTTATAGCTCAAACCAATGCTTAGGGTGTCTTGTACATGCCTGATTTTTTATTTATACTGAAACAAGTGAACGTAAGCCAAACAAATATTTCATCGACCCCTACTCAAAATTTAGATCGCCAGACGCCAATATTTACCATACCTACCCCCGGACCTTTTCACCCTAGAGACCAAATTGAGCATGTCTTTGGTCTATACAAGGTGTCATTTTTACCGTAAAAGCCTTGACTAACTTAAACATGTGTTTTCCAACAAAAAAAGGTGCCTCATTAGGCGGGAAACACGAAAAACCATAAAAAAGGAAAGAAACCAACATAAAGGCAAATATCAATTATAGTGAAAATCTTCCCCCAGCACCGCCCAGACATGCCATTGAGGTATGTTATAGCTCAAACTGATGCTTAGGGTGTCTACTACATGCCTGAATTTTTATTTATACTGAAACATGTGAACGTAAGCCAAAAAAATATTTCATCGACCCCTACTCCGAATTTGGATCGCCAGACGCCAATATTGACCATACCTACCCCGGATCTTTTCACTCTAGAGACCAAACTGAGCATGTATTTGGTCTATACAAGGTGTCATTTTTACCGTAAAGGCCTTGGCTTACTTTAACATATGTTTTCCAACTTAAATAGGTGCCTCATTAAGCGGGAAACACGAAAAACCATCATAAAAGCCAAGAAAACTAACATAAAGGCAAATATCAATTATAGTGAAAATCTTCCCCCAGCACCGCCCAGACATGCCATTGAGGTATATTATAGCTCAAACTAATGCTTAGGGTGTCTAATACATGCCTGAATCTTCATTTATACTGAAACATGTGAACGAAAGCCAAAAAAATATTTAATCGACCCCTACCCACAATTTGGATCGCCAGACGCCAATATTGAGCATACCTACCCCGGATCTTTTCACCCTAGAGACCAAACTGAGCATGTCTTTTGTCTATACAAGGTGTCATTTTTACTGTAAAGGCCTTGGCTAACTTTAACATGTGTTTTCCAACATAAATATGTGCCTTATTAAGCGGGAAACACAAAAAACCATCATAAAAGCCAAGAAACCAACATAAAGGCAGATATCAATCATAGTGAAAATCTTCCCCCAGCACCGCCCAGACATGCCATTGAGGTATATTTTAGCTCAAATTAATGCTTAGGGTGTCTACTACATGCCTCAATCATTATTTATACTGAAATATGTGAATGTAAGGCAACAAAATATTTCATCGACCCCTTCCCCCAATTTGGATAGCCAGACGCCAATATTGACCATACCTACCCCGGATCTTTTCACCCTAGAGACAAAACTGAGCATGTCATTGGTCTATACAAGGTGTCATTTTTACCGTAAAGGCCTTGGCTAACTTTAACATGTGTTTTCCAACATAAATAAGTGCCTCATTAGGCGGAAACACGAAATACCATAAAAAAGGCAAGAAAACCAACATAAAGGCAAATATCAATTATAATGACAATCTTCCCCCAGCACCGCCCAGACATGCCATTGAGGTATATTATAGCTCAAACTAATGCTAAGGGTGTCTACTACATGCCTGAATTTTTATTTAAAGTGAAATATGTGATCGAAAGCCAAAAAAATATTTAAGCGACCCCTACTCCCAATTTGGATCGCCAGACGCCAATATTGACCATACCTACCCCGGATCTTTTCACCCTAGAGACAAAACTGAGCATGTCATTGGTCTATTCAAGGTGTCATTTTTACCGTAAAGGCCTTGGCTAACTTTAACATGTGTTTTCCAACATAAATAGGTGCCTTATTAAGCGAGAAACACGAAAAAACATCATAAAAGCCAAGAAACCAACATAAAGGCAAATATCAATCATAGTGAAAATCTCCCCCCAACACCGCCCAGACATGCCATTGAGGTATATTATAGCTCAAACTAATGCTTAGGGTGTCTACTACAAACCTGAATCTTTATTTATAGTGAAATATGTGAACGTAAGCCAAGAAAATATTTAATCGACCCCTACCCCCAATTTGGATAGCCAGACGCCAACATTGCCCATACCTACCCCAGATATTTTCATTCTAGAGACCAAACTGAGCATGTCATTGGTCTATACAAGGTGTCATTTTTACCGTAAAAGCCTTGGCTAACTTTAACATGTGTTTTCCAACATAAATAGGTGCCTCATTAGGCGGGAAACACGAAAAACCATAAAAAAGGCAAGAAAACCAACATAAAGGCAAATATCAATTATAGTGAAAATCTTCCCTTAGCACCGCCCAGACATGCCATTGAGGTATGTTATAGCTCAAACCAATGCTTAGGGTGTCTTGTACATGCCTGATTTTTTATTTATACTGAAACATGTGAACGTAAGCCAAACAAATATTTCATCGACCCCTACTCAAAATTTAGATCGCCAGACGCCAATATTTACCATACCTACCCCCGAACCTTTTCACCCTAGAGACCAAATTGAGCATGTCTTTGGTCTATACAAGGTGTCATGTTTACCGTAAAAGCCTTGACTAACTTAAACATGTGTTTTCCAACATAAATAGGTGCCTCATTAGGCGGGAAACACGAAAAACCATAAAAAAGGAAAGAAACCAACATAAAGGCAAATATCAATCATAGTGAAAATCTTCCCCCAGCACCGCTCAGACATGCCATTGAGGTATGTTATAGCTCAAACTGATGCTTAGGGTGTCTACTACATGCCTGAATTTTTATTTATACTGAAACATGTGAACGTAAGCCAAAAAAATATTTCATCGAACCCTACTCCGAATTTGGATCGCCAGACGCCAATATTGACCATACCTACCCCGGATCTTTTCACCCTAGAGACCAAACTGAGCATGTATTTGGTCCATACAAGGTGTCATTTTTACCGTAAAGGCCTTGGCTTACTTTAACATATGTTTTCCAACTTAAATAGGTGCCTCATTAAGCGGGAAACACGAAAAACCATCATAAAAGCCAAGAAAACTAACATAAAGGCAAATATCAATTATAGTGAAAATCTTCCCCCAGCACCGCCTAGACATGCCATTGAGGTATATTATAGCTCAAACTAATGCTTAGGGTGTCTACTACATGCCTGAATCTTTATTTATACTGAGACATGTGAACGTAAGCCAAAAAAATGTTTAATCGACCCCTACCCACAATTTGGATCGCCAGACGCCAATATTGAGCATACCTACCCCGGATCTTTTCACCCTAGAGACAAAACTGAGCATGTCTTTTTTCTATACAAGGTGTCATTTTTACTGTAAAGGCCTTGGCTAACTTTAACATGTGTTTTCCAACATAAATAGGTGCCTTATTAAGCGGGAAACACGAAAAACCATCATAAAAGCCAAGAAACCAACATAAAGGCAAATATCAATCATAGTGAAAATCTTCCCCCAGCACCGCCCAGACATGCCATTGAGGTATATTATAGCTCAAATTAATGCTTAGGGTGTCTACTACATGCCTGAATCATTATTTATACTGAAATATGTGAATGTAAGGCAACAAAATATTTCATCGACCCCTACCCCCAATTTGGATAGCCAGACGCCAATATTGACCATACCTACCCCGGATCTTTTCACTCTAGAGACAAAACTGAGCATGTCTTTTGTCTATACAAGATGTCATTTTTACCGTAAAGGCCTTGGCTAACTTTAACATGTGTTTTCCAACATAAATAAATGCCTCATTAGGCGGAAACACGAAATACCATAAAAAAGGCAAGAAAACCAACATAAAGGCAAATATCAATTATAATGACAATCTTCCCCCAGCACCGCCCAGACATGCCATTGAGGTATATTATAGCTCAAACTAATGCTAAGGGTGTCTACTACATGCCTGAACCTTAATGTATACCTAAATATGTGAACGTAAGCCAAGACAATATTTAATCGACCCCTACTCCCAATTTGGATCGCCAGACGCCAATATTGACCAAACCTACCCCGGATCTTTTCACCCTAGAGACCAAATTGAGCATGTCATTGGTCTATACAAGGTGTCATTGTTACCGTAAAGGCCTTGACTAACTTTAACATGTGTTTTCCAACATAAATAAGTGCCTCATTAAGCGGGAAACACGAAAAACCATCATAAAAGCCAAGAAAACATTCATAAAGGCAAATATCAATTATAGTGAAAATCTTCCCCCAGCACCGCCCAGACATGCCATTGAGGTATAGTATAGCTCAAACTAATGCTAAGGGTGACTACTACATGCCTGAACATTAATTTATACCTAAATATGTGAACGTAAGCCAAGACAATATTTAATCGACCCCTACCCCCAATTTGGATAGCCAGACGCCAATATTGACCATACCTACCCCGGATCTTTTCACCCTAGAGACAAAACTGAGCATGTCATTGGTCTATACAAGGTGTCATTCTTACTGTAAAGGTATTGGCTAACTTTAACATGTGTTTTCCAACATAAATAGGGGCCTCATTAAGCGAGAAACACGAAAAACCATCATAAAAGCCGAGAAAACCAACATAAAGGCAAATATCAATTATAGTGAAAATCTTCCCCCAGCACCGCCCATACATGCCATTGAGGTATATTATAGCTCAAACTTATGCTTAGGGTGTCTACTACATGCCTGTCTCTTTATTTATACTACAATATGTGAACGTAAGCCAAGAAAATATTTAATCGACCCATACCCCCAATTTGGATAGCCAGACGCCAAAATTGACCATACCTACCCCGGATCTTTTCACCCTAGAGACCAAACTGAGCATGTAATTGGTCTATACAAGGTGTCATTTTTACCGTAAAGGCCTTGGCTAACTTTAACATGTGCTTTCCAACATAAATAAGTGCCTCATTAGGCGAAAAACACGAAAAACCATAAAAAAGCCAAGAAAACCAACATAAAGGCAAATATCAATTATAGTGAAAATCTTTCCCCCAGCACCGCCCAGACATGCAATTGAGGTATATTATAGCTCAAACTAATGCTTAGGGAGTCTACTACATGCCTGAATTTTTATTTAAAGTGAAATATGTGATCGTAAGCCAAAAAAAAATTTAATCGACCCCTACTCCAAATTTGGATCGCCAGACGCCAACATTGACCATACCTACCCCGGATCTTTTCACTCTAGAGACCAAACTGAGCATGTCATTGGTCTATACAAGGTGTCATTTTTACCGTCAAGGCCTTGTCTAACTTTAACATGTGTTTTCCAACATAAATAGGTGCCTCATTAGGCGGAAAACACGAAAAATCATCATAAAAGCCTAGAAAACCAACAAAAGGCAAATATCAATTATAGTGAAAATCTTCCCCCAGAACCGCCCAGACATGCCATTGAGGTATATTATAGCTCAAACTAATGTTTAGGGTGTCTAATTCATGCCTGAATCTTTATTCATACTGAAATATGTGAACGTAAGCCAAAATAATATTTAATCGACCCCTACTCCCAACTTGGATCGCCAGACGCCAATATTGACCATACCTACCCCGGATCTTTTCATCCTAGAGACCAAACTGAGCATGTCATTGGTCTATACAAGGTGTCATTTTTACCGTAAAGGACTTGGCTAACTTTAACATGTGTTTTCCAACATAAATAGGTGCCTCATTAAGCGGGAAACACGAAAAACCATCATAAAAGCCAAGAAAACCAACATAAAGGCGAATATCAATTATTGTGAAAATCTCCCCCCAGCACCACCCAGACATGCCATTGAGGTATATTATAGCTCCAACTAATGCTTAGGGTGTCTACTATATGCCTGAATCTTCATTTATACTGAAATATGTGAACGTAAGCCAAAAAAATATTTCATCGACCCCTACCCCCAATTTGGATAGCCAGACGCCAATATTGACCATACCTACTCCGGATCTTTTCATTCTAGAGACTAAACTGAGCATGTCATTGGTCTATACAAGGTGTTATTTTTACTGTAAAGGCCTTGGCTAACTTTAACATGTGTTTTCCAACATAAATAGGTGCCTCATTAACCGGAAAACACGAAAAACCATCATAAAAGCCAAGAAAACCAACGAAAGTAAGCCAAACAAATATTTCATCGACCCCTACCCCCAATTTGGATCGCCAGACCCCAATATTGACCATACCTACCCCGGATCTTTTCACCCTAGAGACCAAATTGAGCATGTCATTGGTCTATACAAGGTGTCATTTTTACCGTAAAGGCCTTGGCTAACTTTAACATGTGTTTTCCAACATAAATAGGTGCGTCATTAGGCGGGAAACACGAAAAACCATAAAAAAGGCAAGAAAACCAACATAAAGGCAAATATCAATTATAGTGAAAATCTTCCCCAAGCACCGCCCAGACATTCCATTGAGGTATGTTATAGCTCAAACCAATGCTTAGGGTGTGTTGTACATGCCTGATTTTTTTATTTATACTGAAACATGTGAACATAAGCCAAACAAATATTTCATCGACCCCTACTTAAAATTTAGATCGCCAGACGCCAATATTTACCATACCTACCCCGGATCTTTTCACCCTAGAGACCAAATTGAGCATGTCATTGGTCTATACAAGGTGTCATTTTTACCGTAAAGGCCTTGACTAACTTAAACATGTGTTTTCCAACATAAATAGGTTCCCCATTAAGCGGAAAACACTAAAAACCGTCAGAAAAGCCAAGAAAACCAACATAAAGGCAAATATCAATTATAGTGAAAATCTTCCCCCAGCACCGACCAGACATGCCATTGAGGTATATTATAGCTCAAACTAATGCTTAGGGTGTCTTCTACATGTCTGAACCTTACTTTATACTGAAATATGTGAACCTAAGCCAAGACAATATCTAGTCGACCCCCACCCCCAATTTGGATAGCCAGACGCCAAAATTGACCATACCTACCCCAAATCTTTTCACCCTAGAGACAAAACTGAGCATGTCTTTGGTCTATACAAGGTGTCATTTTTACCGTAAAGGCCTTGTCTAACTTTAACATATGTTTTCGAACATAATTAGGTGCCTCATTAAGCGGAAAACACGAAAAACCATCATAAAAGCCTAGAAAACAAACATAAAGGCAAATATCAATTCTAGTGAAAATCTCCCCCCAGCACCGCCCAGACATGCCATGGAGGTATATTATAGCTCAAACTAATGCTTAGGGTGTCTACTACATGCCTGAATCTTTATTTATACTGAAATATATGAACGTAAGCCAATAAAATATTTAATGGACCCCTACCCCCAATTTGAATAGCCAGACGCCAACATTGACCATACCTTCCCCGGATTTTTTCACTCTAGAGACAAAACTGAGCATGTCATTGGTCTATACAAGGTGTCATTTTTACCGTTAAGGCCTTGGCTAACTTTAACATGTGTTTTCCAACATAAATAGGTGCCTCATTAGGCGGGAAACACGAAAAAACATAAAAAAAGGCAAGAAACCAACATAAAGGCAAATATCAATTATAGTGAAAATCTTCCCCCAGCACTGCCCAGACATGCCATTGAGGTATATTATAGCTCAAACTAATGCTTAGGGTATCTACTACATGCCTGAATTTTTATTTATACTGAAACATGTGAATGTAAGCCAAAAAAATATTTCATCGACCCCTACTCCGAATTTGGATCACCAGACGCCAATATTGACCATACCTACCCCGGATCTTTTCACCCTAGAGACCAAACTGAGCATGTCTTTGGTCTATACAAAGTGTCATTTTTACCGTAAAGGCCTTGGCTTACTTTAACATATGTTTTCCAACACAAATAGGTGCCTCATTAAGCGGGAAACACGAAAAACCATAAAAAAGCCAAGAAAACCAACATAAAGGCAAATATCAATTATAGTGAAAATCTTCCCCAAGCACCAGCCAGACATGCCATTGAGGTATATTATAGCTCAAACTAATGCTTAGGGTGTCTACTACATGCCTGAACATTAATTTATACTGAAACATGTGAACGTAAGCCAAAAAAATATTTAATCGACCCCTACTCCCAATTTGGATCGCCAGACGCCAATATTGACCATACCTACCCCGGACCTTTTCACCCTTGAGACCAAACTGAGCATGTCTTTTGTCTATACACGGTGTCATTTTTACTGTAATGGCCTAGGCTAACTTTGACATGTGTTTTCCAACATAAATAGGTGCCTCATTAAGCGGGAAACACGAAAAACCTTCATAAAAGCCAAGAAACCAACATAAAGGCAAATATCAATCATAGTGAAAATCTTCCCCCAGCACCACCCAGACATGCCATTGAGGTATATTATAGCTGAAACTAATGCTTAGGGTGTCTACTACATGCCTGAATCATTATTTATACTGAGATATGTGAATGTAAGGCAAAAAAATATCTCATCGACCCCTACCCCCAATTTGGATAGCCAGACGCCAATATTGACCATACCTACCCCGGATCTTTTCACCCTAGAGACAACACTGATCATGTCATTGGTCTATACAAGGTGTCATTTTTACCGTAAAGGCCTTGGCTAACTTTAACATGTGTTTTCAAACATAAATAAGTGCCTCATTAGGCGGTAACACGAAATACCATAAAAAGGCAAGAAAACCAACATAAAGGCAAATATCAATTATAATGAAAATCTTCCCCCAGCACCGGCCAGACATGCCATTGAGGTATATTATAGCTCAAACTAATGCTAAGGGTGTCTACTACATGCCTGAATTTTTATTTAAAGTGAAATATGTCATCGAAAGCCAAAAAAATATTTAAGCGACCCCTACTCCCAATTTGGATCGCCAGACCCCAATATTGACCATACCTACCCCGGATCTTTTCACCCTAGAGACCAAATTGAGCAAGTCATTGGTCTATACAAGGTGTCATTGTTACCGTAAAGGCCTTGACTAATTTTAACATGTGTTTTCCAACATAAATAAGTGCCTCATTAAGCGGGAAACACGAAAAACCATCATAAAAGCCAAGAAAACATTCATAAAGGCAAATATCAATTATAGTGAAAATCTTCCCCCAGCACCGCCCAGACATGCCATTGAGGAATAGTATAGCTCAAACTAATGTTAAGGGTGTTAACTACATGCCTGGATCTTTATTTATACTGAAATATGTGAACGTAAGCCAAAACAATATTTAATCGACCCCTACTCCCAATTTTGATAGCCAGACGCCAATATTGACCATACCTACCCCGGATCTTTTCACCCTAGAGACCAAACTGAGCATATCATTGGTCTATACAAGGTGTCATTTTTACCGTAAAGGCCTTGGCTTACTTTAACATATGTTTTCCAACTTACATAGGTGCCTCATTAAGGGGGAAACACGAAAAACCATCATAAAAGCCTAGACAATCAACATAAAGGCAAATATCACTTATAGTGAAAATCTTCCCCCAGCACTGCCCAGACATGCCATTGAGGTATATCATAGCTCAAACTAATGCTAAGTGTGTTTACTACATGCCTGGAACTTTATTTATACTGAAATATGTGAACGTAAGCCAACAAAATATTTAATCGACCCCTACTCCCAATTTGAATCGCCAGACGCCAATATTGAGCATACCTACCCCGGATCTTTTCACCCTAGAGACCAAACTGAGCATGTAATGGGTCTATACAAGGTGTCATTTTTACCGTAAAGGCCTTGGCTAACTTTAACATGTGTTTTCCATCATAAATAAGTGACTCGTTAGGCGGAAAATACGAAATACCATAAAAAAGCCAAGAAAACCAACATAAAGGCAAATATCAATTATAATGACAATCTTCCCCCAGCACCGCCCAGACATGCCATTGAGGTATATTATAGCTCAAACTAATGCTAAGGGTGTCTACTACATGCCTGAATTTTTATTTAAAGTGAAATATGTGAACGTAAGCCAAGACAATATTTTATCGGCCCCTACCCCCAATTTGGATAGCCAGACGCCAATATTGACCATACCTACCCCGGATCTTTTCACCCTAGAGACCAAACTGAGCATGTCATTGGTCTATACAAGGTGTCATTCTTACCGTAAAGGCATTGGCTAACTTTAACATGTGTTTTCCAACATAAATAGGGGCCTCATTAAGCGGGAAACACGAAAAACCATCATAAAAGCCAAGACAACCAACATAAAGGCAAATATCAATTATAGTGAAAATCTTCCCCCAGCACCGCCCATACATGCAATTGAGGTATATTATAGCTCAAACTAATGCTTAGGGTGTCTACTACATGCATGAATCTTTATTTACACTGAAAAATGTGAACCCATACCCCCCAATTTGGATAGCCAGACGCCAATATTGACCATACCTACCCCGGATCTTTTCACCCTAAAGACCAAACTGAGCATGTCATTGGTCTATACAAGGTGTTGTTTTTACCGTAAAGGCCTTGGCTAACTTTAACAAGTGTTTTCCAACATAAATAAGTGCCTCATTAGGCGGAAAACACGAAATACCATAAAAAAGCCAAGAAAACCAACGACCAAGATGGGTAAAGTGTTTTTACGTTTTTAATTGAGGTGCCAATTTGGGGTAGGGTGACCCTACCACTTCCCCTCTTTAATTTAAAAAAAATCCCTGTGGCAAAGGTTTTGTCCACATAAGGTACAACTGATAGGTTATTGCATAAGGTTGCATGAACCAAAAGACCCGGGTGGGTTAAGTTATGGAACGTTTTTCAATTGAGGTCCAAAGTTGGGGTAGGGTGTCCATAGCAACTCCCTTCTTTAATTCATTTAAAATTCCCGACGACAAAGGTTTTGTCCACGTTTGGTACAAAAGATAGGCAATTGCTTAATGTTATCTGGACTTTAAGACCCGGGTGGGTAAATTCAATGAACTTTTTTAATTGATGTCCAAAGGTGGGATAGGCTGATTTTTCCATTCACTTTTTTAATTCATACAAAACTCCCTACGGCTAAGCTTTTATCCACATTAGGTACAACTAATAGGCAATTGCATAAGGTTTCCTGGACCTAAAGACCCAGGTGAGTTAAGCTATGGAAATATTTTGATTGAGGTCCAAAGTTAAAAGAATACATGTCAGTTTTCCAAATCCCATGTACAGAATTAGGATAAATCATGGATATCTATATATTAATAGATAAAAAAAAAGAGGGACGAAATATACCAGACGGACAGTCAAACTGCCAACGAGGTTCACGTTTTGTTTTTCTTATTTTAATTGCTTCACGGGAATATAATATACGAAATTTTTATATTTAGAGAGCTTATATTTTTCTGCATTTTTTAAACTCGTCTATAAATAAAACTAACCTTTGAAGTACATTATCATAACATTAAAATAAATTGCAAAAAATACCAAGTAGTCCAAAATCAAGATATTTATAAATATCTTCGAAGTTGGGATTGAGGACTTTGTTTTCCTAAAACATATCTTTTTTGCAGTTTAGCAAGGTTCTTAAATTGAAGAAAATACAGTTCTAAAATTTATATTGTTGACTTAAAATAAGAATTGTATGTATAGTAAAAATAAATGTGGCGTTTGTTCTGTATAAACAACATACATATTCGATTCGTTAAGTTGTCACATATTTATACGCATAATTTCTACATGACGTAATAAAAATAAACAGCCTCACAATTTTGGGTTTTCCAGAATTTCCAGAATTTGACAAATCTGTGTGTTTTTTCAAAGTGAATAAACAAAGACACAACTTATGGAAATAGAGGTAAGATACAATTGAATTGTACAAACATATCAATTGTTTTAGTTTCATTTGAGTTTTAACTTATTTCCTGATATTTATTCGTTGACGTAATTTGAAAAGGTTTCATCGAAACTATTTTTACATTTCTCTCATGAACAGTTTCCGGTTAATTGAAAAGTATATATATTCACCAAAGTAGGCACGGGGTTTAAGTATGCATTTCCCTGCAAATATATTATATTTTTCTATGAAAAACTTATTTATTCTTAAAGGCTTTTACATTATCTTTCAGATGCACCAAAAATTAGCTCAATTGCGTTTATTTTAGTTAAACTTCGAAATTTGAAGACGTATATATGATGACGTATGCGCTTGCATCAAACTATAACTTACGTGTACGGTCTTTAATCATATATATCTCAATTAAACATGTATATCTTGCTTTTAACATTGGGTTGTCGGATTTTTCAGAATTAGTGCCGACCTGTTGAATAATTTGACTCCTTATCAATTTTACTATAACTACTTTAGTTTCTGAAATATAAGTCAAAAACTGCATGTTATCCTTATTTTCTATTTTAGCCGTCACGGTCACGTTTCTTGGCCACAAAAGAATCAAATTATATACCTTAAGCAAAATACCATAAGGACCAATATAACACGTTTACATCAAGAGCAAGTAAAAACAACTGAATCACGATCGAGTTTTCGGGCCTTTACTCACAGGCACTTGTTTCTGTCAATATGGGGTTTACTATCCATACCCGTACTAAAATTAAAAATCGAGTGATTTTTTAGTACGGGTATGGATAGTAAACCACATATTGACAGAAACAAGTGCCTGTGCTGAAATGTTATTGAATATAGATATATATATAGTAACAGTATCTATCCGTCACTCCAACTGCCCAAGGCGTTTTGAACGCAAATGCTGTGAAACTGTTTGACAAATATCTTTCAAACTTTTATGGTTTGTATGCCATCATATTTAAAAAAAAAAAAAACAGAAAAACACAGATGTGGTATGATTGCCAATTAGACAACTCTGCACAAAAGAACAAATGACACAGAAATTAACAAATCTTTATAGGTCACTGTAAAGCCTTCAACAATACGCAAAGCCCATGCCGCATTGTCGGCTTTGAAAGACTCCAAAATCACAAATATGAAACCAAACGACAAAACTACATGTATATTAATGTAAAAACAACTGAACGAAAAACAAATGTTTAACACAGCAATAAACGACAACTGAATTACAGGCTCCTAACTTGGTACAGACAAATATATACAAAATGTGGCGGGGTTAAACATGTTAGCGGAATCTCAACCCTATACTTAATTCGGACAGTGATGTAACAGCATAGCATATGAACGAACTATATGTCCATTCTCAATTTTATAAAATTGTGTTGAAAAAGGCTAAATACATATAAGAAAACACATGGACCTGACATGGTACTTGTACATTCCAACAACAAAAAGTACATATCTGAGAAGACTCGCAGTCAGTGACAGCTAGTTCAAAGCAAATAAAAAACAATCGTGCATCAAGACTAAATTATCAATCACATCCAATATACAATGGATGGATGCAGTGGAAAGACGTCATATAAACAGTTAGAGAAAACCATTACCTTGTTCAACGCCAAGATACATGCGTCGACAGATGGTAGATCCATTAAAGTGCATATGTATATAACAATAGTGTCTAGTCTGCTATTAATTTACGGTAGCAAAATCTATATTTATACCAATAACAAAATGTTGTGTCCTAAGTAAACGGATGCCCCATCTGCACTATCATTTCAATGTTAAGTGGACCGTGAAAATGGGGTATAATCTCTAATTTGGCATTAAGAAGATCATATCACAAGGAACATTAGTACTAAGTTTCAAGCTGATCATGAAAAACTTCTCGACCATAATCTTTAATCTACCTGGACCAACAATCTTTAACCTGAAGCGGGACGAACGAATGGACGGACGGACGAACAGACGGACTGACGCACAGACCAGAAAACATAATGGCATAAATGGGACATAAAACCAATATTCAAATACAGAGATGAAATGCTAACATTTAGAATAAGTTTATTTAAAGGGTCAATAAGCTTATAGCTATGGAAGAATAAAGTACAAGTTTTAAGTTATTTGTGGTAACGAAATCCCTAACTTAATAATTTACCACTAATACACATAAATTACGTTTGTTGAAATCTAAAACCTCACAACAGACACGAGCATAGTGGATGTTAAAAAGGTATTATCAAGAATTCATATTCATTAATTTTTATAAATTTAAAAATAACAGTTTGCAGTATTTGCAATATTCTTCGAATTATAAAGGGGTTTTCTTCCTCATGTGTATATTATAACCGTAGCCGTATTTTGGAATTGTTTACGCAATGCTCTTAGATTTTAAATTTATTTAGAATTCTATTTTTCTTTTATTTGAGTGCCAACTGTTTGTCTCTTATAGACGAAACGCGCCTCTGCTATGCAACGTTTTGTCTTGATATAATTTTTTTAGTCAACATTTCTGCGTTATCATGAATATCACTGATATAAATGTAAACATAGTCATATTTTTAAACTTACAGTTGGCGTAATTCTGAATTCTTGTAAATCCTAAAGATTTTTTTAACTCAAGCAAAACTATTTACCGTAGTCGTATTTTGGAAAAATCTGTGAAAAATTATTGACCCTCTTCTAATTTATACTTGATTTGGCTATTTAACTTTTTTTTTATTCGAGCATCACTGAGAGTCTTATGAAGATGTAACCCGCGTCTGGCATGCAAGATCTTAGGCCTAATACTTTTTTGAACAGGGATAAATGAAAAAAAATCAGACTTCTAGTACAAATGTATGTACACAATACATACTGCTTATAGTTGTAATTATTACATAGTTTACCTACCATCTTTAAATAAATTGGCATTTGTATGTTGTAGATAAAAAACACATCTGTGAACAGACTGTAACACTTAGTTATGTCCAGTAAAGAGGCTACTGCAGACAAAGAGTTTCACCGAAAAAGTTCTTGTCTACGTCAAATGAAAAATCTTACTGGTAAACAACCTTACAAATGTGATGAATGTTGTAAAGAATTTAGTAGCAAAGGCAATTATAATATACACAAGAAAATCCATACTGGTGAAAAACCTTACAAATGTGATATTTGTGGAAAAGGATTTGTCCAAAACAGTAACTGTAAAGTTCATTTGAGAAAACATACTGGCGAAACACCTTACAAATGTGATAAATGTGGAAAAGTATTTGGTCATAAAGGCAATTATAATATACACAAGAAAATCCATACTGGTGGAAAACCTTACAAATGTGATATTTGTGGAAAGGAATTTTGCCAAAAAAATAACTGTAAAGTTCACATGAGAACACATACTAGCGAAAAACCTTACAAATGTGATGTATGTGATAAGGAATTTGGTCAGAAAGGCAACTATAATGAACACATGAGAATTCATACTGGGGAAAAACATTTTAAATGTGTTTTTTGTGATCAAGAGTTTCACCGAGAAAGCACCTGTCGAATTCACATGAGAAAGCATACTGGTGAACAACCTTACAGATGTGATGTTTGTGGAAAACAGTTTCGCAGAAAAAGGAATTGTCTAACTCACATGAGAACACATACTGGCGAAAAACCTTACAAATGTGATATTTGTGAAAAAAAGTTTGGCAAAAAAGATAGTTGTCTAATTCACATGAGAACACATACTGGTGAAAAACCTTACAAATGTGATGAATGTGGTAAAGAATTTAGTGCCAAGAGCAACTATAATGTACACATGAAAAAACATACTGGCGAAAAACCTTACGCATGTTATATTTGTGGAAAAGAATTTGGCCAAAGCAGTTCTTGTCGTACACACATGATAACACATACTGGCGAAAAACCTTACAGATGTGATGTATGTGGTAAAGCATTTGGTCACAAAAGCAATCGTAATAAACACATGAAAATCCATACTTGGAAAGATAAGATGTGATATTTTGAAAAAGAGTTGGCAGAATCAGTAATTGTCTGAGACATACAAAAACACATACTGATAAAAGATGACCTAAAATGTGACGTATGGGTACAAGCTTTAGTTCCGACGGTTATTATCGTAAAGACATTATAACCCATACTTGTGATGAATAATTGCATGCACATTTACCTGTATCGGTAAATAATTTAGTGGAAAAAGTCACTTTTATAGGCACACGAGAATTCGTGAAATTTACAAAAGTGGTGTACATGTGTTGAGTGAAGGATTAAGTGACAATAGATACACGAGAAATCATGAACGTTATGATCTTTACAAGTGTGGTATGCAAAAATTCATACATGTGATGACCTTTATACAAGTATGTCCTTCCGATTACGTTCATATATATATAAGGCAGCAACCATTTGATTTTCTGGGGTTTTTTTTGGAAAAGTTTTTGGAGAAAAAAATAATTTGTTTTTGATTCTAAGAAAAAAAAATGTTTGTTTCACCCTCAGCTGCCACTATATGTAATGCTAAAATTGAAAGAAAAAAATTGTTTGCGACTTGTCGCGAAAAAAATAGATTGTTTTTCGCTGCAGGCGAAAAAAAAAATTTGTCCAGAAAAAAAAACATAGCCCCCCCCCCCCCCCCCCCCAGAAAATCAAATGGTTGCTGCCTAACACTTGTACTCAATTTTGGTAGGAGTATGTCCTTCGGATACATTCATTTAACACTGATACTAAGTTTTTGTAGGAGTATGTCCTTCCGATAATATTCATATAACACTAGTACGAAGTTTTTGTATGAAATGTCCTTCCGATAACGTTCATATTATATAACTCTGGTACTCAATTTTTGTGGGAATATGTTCTTCCGATACATTCATTTACTAAGTTTTTGTAGGAGTACGTCCTTCCGATAACGTTCATATAACACTGGTACTAAGTTTTTGTATTAGTATGTCCTTCCGATAACGTTATAAAAAGACTTGAACTTACTTATTCTTGGGCTAGACCCAAACAAAACGTACATATAGCACTTTTACTGCCTACTAGAGGTATATGGTAGTATCATATGTTTTTTTTTTAAATTATTTGATGCCGTGGGATTGGGATTTTTAGCTTTAATGTAAACCATGTCCGGTTTTTAACTTGTATTTACAGCAAAGATAGCCAGTTTTGTGTTCTGTAATATACTGTAACAGTTTAATTTTTCATGTCCGGTAGCATCGTTATTTCTCAAAACATCTTCCGAACAATATCTGGACGGTGTCGTGGGCATGTACAATTGCCAAACCACACATGAACGTTCTTTAGTCTTCGTAGATCTAATCCAACTTGAAGTCTTTTTGAGTCTACGACAAGCAGAACATGATATTTTATTATACCATTGAATATTGAAGCCATAGTCATGATGACGTCAAGATCGATTACTTGATTGGTGTTCCGTAAACGTAGCCGCAGAACAAAAACGCGAGAGCTACTTTTGAATATTTCTACAATTTTAAGTAGTTTTCCACTCACAAACACAATAATATTTTCAACATTTATTAAACTATTTTTTTTTTACTTTTATGTTGTTTTAAAATATCAATTTGACTTGAATTTGGGACCCCGCTAACATGTTTAACCCCGCCACATTCAAAATGTATGTGCCTGTCCCAAGTCAGAAGCCTGTAATTCAGTGGTTGTAGTAGTATATATTGTGTGGCAGCAGCAAATATTTTTGCCACGTTGACAAAAATTTGTTCCCGCTAGCAAAATTGTATAATATATTTGTTGAATAATATCAAAATATTGGATTTTAAAATTTGTAGAAATATAAAAGACTGTTTTGATTTTTTCACACGTTGCATTTTGCAGACGTCAAGAAAATTACATAATATAACTGTTGTATAATATTAAATGAAAATTTTGTTTTTTCACTTATAAAAGAATGTTTTGATTTATTTTCCATCGCATTTAACATATAGACAATTTAAATTGTTAATATTTTGGATAAAGAAGTTAAAAGTAAAACTGAAAAAATAGAAGATTAAATGACTTCGCGTTGAGAGAAGAAATTTTATAAAACTTTTAAGTTTCATTTGTAACAAAAATGAATAAGAATTGAAAATATATTAATTAACCCTAACCCTAGCGTATATTGTAAAAACTATTATTATTATTTATTAAAACAATCCATACTCAAACATTAATTAAACCTTATCCATCTACCACTCTTATCCCAACCATATATCACGGAATTAATTACCCCTAATTTATTCCCTAATTAGACTATTGTTTTTATTTCTCATCCGGGTATTTAATTCCTCAAAATATTTGCAAAATGTCACCCATCAACACCATGTTTATATTCATCATCATTTGTTTCACAATGTCAGCTGTTTCATGCTCGCATGAATTGAGAGATGTATGCACAGTGGAGGGGGATACTCTCCATTGCAGATGGACTGGAGCAGGGCTCTACAACACCAGAATCCGACTAGATGTAAAGAAAGTCGTATTCGAAAGATTTTTTGTTGCCGGACAATTGGACCTTGCAAATAATAGAGGCCTGCATTCAATTGAGATCAAACAAGGAAATTCTAAATGCAGCAATGTTTTAGCAGCACCAGAAACAATAACAATTGTTAATGGTATACATTGTGATGTAAGTATATAGGAAATTAGAAAAGAATAACAGAATAATAAGAGCTTTAAAGTAATCACGTAGTATTGTCTCTATATGTAAAGTGACTAGAAACAACCTAAACTATGAGCAGATCTTATATATTATTTATTAATTTTATTGTGTAAAACATTTCTTACATTATGTATATTTTTTTTTTACAGAATGGAGTCATAGCTTCTACAACAACAACAGCAGCAACAAGAGTAACACCAGGATCCACATTGTCAATCGGCACCACTGATAAACAACTGGTAAGCATTTATCTGATATTTTTTTAATTAAAACGTCCGTTTTGTTTTCTATTTTTATTAGGAAATACATGTACATGAACGAGTCAATTTGTATTCTCTATAGTATAGTGCTTAAAAACAAATTAAAATGTGAAGGATAAGATTTTTTAATATCAACATTTTCATGAAATACATGATTTTATTTCTTTATTTCAGAAGTCAACACCACATGCACAGGAGGAAGACAAGGGTCTAGATAATATTAAGATCATTCTTATAATGATTTTTGGTAAGTATCTAAATTTAATTTATTTATTTGATTGACAAACAATATAAAAATAAAATAAATAAATAAAATAAAAATATATACATGTTCTAATAAAAACACTTATTTATAAATAAGAAAAAGATGCGGTATGAGTGCCAATGTATTATAGATCAAAGTATGACCTTCAACACAGAGCAAAAGCTCACACCAAACAGTAAGCTATAAAGACAATTCAAACAGAAAAACCAATGGTCTAATCTATTTATATATATCAATATATTTTATAATTTTTAAAGTAAGTGACATATTCAAATTTATCTTTACAGCATCTCTAGCATGTGTTATGCTCTTGTCGCTGATGTTATTTTGCATCTGCAAAAAGAAGAGAACTGCAAAAACCAATTTCCGCCAACACCAATTCTCCTTCAATGTCGATGCAGATTCACTATCCGAAATAGAAATTGCAGATTTTGTTAATACACCAAAAAAAACTGTTTAAGTTAATATCTATCTCTGTATTTACTACTTTTTAATTTGTAGAATATATCCTCATCGCAATTTATGAAAGGCTTCAAGAAATTATAAATTATTTTTTTCCACCACGTGAAAATAACAGACGAGTAGCCCCAGCACAACAACAACCACCAAGAATATTGAGAAGATCAAACAGGATATCTATTCGGCCACAGAGACTAACCTATGATTAATTTTCTAAACTTTTAAATTTTATGAAATTTTTTAAATTTTTTTTCTAAATTTTATATTTTTTTTATTTTTTTTTTTCTAAATTTTATAATCTTTTTTCTAAATTTTATAAACTTATTTATACACTGTTATCTAAATTTTAATAATCACTGATGAGGATGTATTCTACAAATCTACTTATATTATGAAAAATTATATCACCAAAACTTTTCAATTTTCTTTCATTTGATTTATTTGGATTAGTTACACTTTATTTTAATTAAAGAAAAGATTTTGATTATACTCGCATTTCTCTACTCTCATTTTATTATATTGTAAATAGTAGTATACATGTAGTTTGTTTTTATAAATTCACCTTAGTTTATATGTTTCATGCTCATTCAAACCATAAATTTCATTATAAATCTATTCTTTTCATTAAATAATCTACTTTCTCTGGTATTAAAGTTCATTATTAATCTATTCCTTTCATTAAATTATTCTTTTTAGTTTTCCATTTACATATGTTTAGTTTTGTAATAGAAATAAATTAAATTAAAAAACAAATATGATTGGTATTATTGTATATATGTAAATAATATATATATGTATATAATGTTTGGAGAACTTTTTGTTTTTATGTTTACTTTATCATCATTTTCATCTTTGGAATTTTTTCATATGAGAATTTACAGCATCCAAATTTAATTACAACATATTATCGCATATTTTATCATATTGTGTTTGCTTAAACTTTTTTTCTTTTGTTTTTATTACTTTTTATAGTGCTATATGATTAAGTTAAACCTAGAGATAAATATATAAAAATTCTTGATTTGTAACCGCTGTCATGGTGCTTTCTATAACATGTTTTATGTGAAAAAAAATGGTGCATTACAAATGATGTAAGTTTTTTATAACCAAATTTCATTTGATAGTTCTCTTGTTTATATTATTTACAATTGTTATATAAATAGTGCAGAAAACTTGATTTGTTTTGAAACTTACTATGTTGTTTCATGGAATAAAGTATTTGTATTTGATATGTGTTAATAAATTAGACTTTTCTTAAACTTTTCCCACTGCATTGCTACCCCAATCAATGTGGATGATTACCAGTTGACACCATTTGTATATCATCTAGAAATTTGCAAACAAAAACTTTGCTTAATTAATTTTTATCTACTTTAAATTTATTAATTATAAAAGAAATATGGTTTAATTGCTGATGAGACAACTCTTCAAAGAGGTCAAACCACAAGCTTCAATCTCAAATCTTGTCAAGAAAATGAAATATTTACACAGGAAAAAAGAAGCTAGCTGAAAAAAAAGTCATGAACAAAACAAGATTCACCATTTACAATGATCCAAAGAAAAGAAAAGAGCATATCTAGAAATTTGCAAAACAAAAACTTTGCTTAAAACATTTTTATCAACTATTAATTATAAAAGATGGTAATCCACAAGCTTCAATCTCAAATCTTATCAAATGAAATATTTACACATGGGAAAAATTAGCTAGCTGCAAAAAAGTCATGAGCAAAACAATTAACTACGATCCAAAGAAAAGAAAAGAAAAAAGTAGCATGTAGGGGGAAAAATAGAGAGAGAGAGAAAAAGGAGATATGATCCACCATTGAAAATATGATCCAAAGAAAAGATGATCCAAAGAAAAGAAAAAAGTCGCTTATGTTCTAACGAAGGAAAAAATAGAGAGAGAGAAAAAGGAGATAGGATTCACCATTGAAACTATGATCCAAAGAAAAGAAAAAAGGTGTTTTAACGATGAAAAAAATTAGAGCGAGAGAGAGAGAGAAAAAAAAAGGAGATAGTAATGAGATGTAAAAATAATCGTCAAAATCCAACTCGATTTACCATTGAAAATATGATCCAAAGAAAAGAAAAGAAAATAGGTTTTGTTTTAATGAAGGAAAAATTATATATAGAGAGAAAAAATAGTAATGAGATGTAAAAAATAACCATCAAAATCCGGTTCGAACAAATCTATAATATATAATTGATCTTAAATAAAAACAATCAAAATTTATTGAGTAATGATCACTTTTCAAATTTGAAAGGTGATAAACACTTTATATTTAAACTGATGAACTAAGATTTAATGTAAACAGAAGGTGTATTATCCAAATACTGCCGCAATATTGGAGATCAATCTGACATGAAAAATCGCGATCGGGACAGATCTACACTGAAATTACATATGAATTAATAAAATGGTGTAACATGGATAATGGAAGGTTGGCGAGCCTTTAGGAGTAAATAAGTGTTGGAAACTATTATTCATAATTTAATGAAACGGAAGCTTTATTCCTTTATTAACGCGGTACACTCAATTCTATCATAAAGCGATAAAAATGATGAACCAGGTTGAGTACATGAGGGGATTTGGTGGAGAAGTAGAGCGGGCTGAGTTGAATTTTGGAAGAAAGAAGAACATTGCGGTTACACCGTACAAGGGATATGTTTATATCCACATAGGCAGTTTAACAAGTAGCAGAAGCATAACTCTTGGGACTGATGAGTTTAAAGAGCTATGCAATCTGAAGCCAGTTCTTTTAAAAGCTGAGGCAGAAATAAAAAAACAGGTTAGTGATTTCTAATATTTAGCAGTAAATATTTACATGAACATATAGCTAAATTATTATCGTTCAGCAGCAAATAGTTGAGCGTGATATATATTTTATTCTCTAAGAAATAGGAGCGATCTACAAAATTATTTTAAAGTAAGATATTGCGAGTGTTTAATAAAAGCACCAGCTGCAGATGTTTCACCTTATATGTTTTTTCGTAAATTTCACTACTGCTAGTAAGTACACATAATTTTCAAAGTTATTGAAAGCGAGTAAAAACTATATGATAAACGTTCTAATTATCCTTCAACAGCAAATAATTGAACATAAATATATACTTTATAGGTTTAATATACAACAAACGTTTTAGTTAAAAGTAAGTTATTGATAGAGAGTATTTACAAGCGGCTTGCGTTCAGCTGCAGATATTTCACTTGTTTCTGGGTTGATTTCACCACTGTTAGTATTAATTTTCAAAGTTATTGATAGCAAGTAAAAAATGTTTTGATAAACGTTCAGTTGCAGATATTTCAACATTTTTGTTTCTAGGTAAATTTCTCAACCGCTAATAAATACGAATTTCTTTCCCACAGCAAACGTTGATTTATATGATTTCTTACACGTTCAATTGTTTTTATTATATATTAATTTTTTTTAGCTGCAAAAACCTAGCAGGAAAAAGAAGGTTATAGTTGTTGAAGAGGAAGAAGAAGAAGAAGAAGAAGAAGAAGAAGAAGAAGAAGAAGAAGAAGTAGAAGAAGAAGAAGTAAAAAAAGTTACTTTGAAAAGAAAGGTAAAACAACTTTTGTTTTTTTTTTTCTATGTAAATCAAAATAAGTAGTTATAATTTTCAAGTTTATGAATTTAAAGTAATTATCCAATTAAATGTACCATAAAAAGAAAAAAAAAAAAAAAAAAAAAAAAAAAAATTGAAAACATTGAAATAACTTTAAAATTTTAAGATGATTTTCTATATTATGATATTCTTATTTTAGAGAAAGGTGATTGCTATCAGCGATAGCGATGAGGAGGCGGGAGTGTCAGAGTCGGACGTCAGAAAGGTGATTGTTGCAGCAGAATCTGGCCCGTTCAAGGGGCTAAAGAAGAAAAAGAAAACAGCTGGAGCTGGATTCATACTTTCTGAAGCAGTTGAAGATGGCGAGTGAAGATAACACCAGTAAGTGATCAAATTTTTATTCTGTTTCTAATATGTTCTTATATACAATAGTTAGGATAGAAATCATTTATAACTTAGCAACATTTTTCCAATCAAAGATTGATTTATCAATATGTGAAATACTCGCTTTAAGATAAAACCATTGCCTTTGATTTAAAGCGATCTCATTTCTAAGAGGATCATTTCTCAATAATACAAACAGTTCACTATTCAATATACATGTATTTACAAAAATATCTTCAGATAAAGCAAAAGTGTCCATTTTATTACAAAATAAATCGTTTCCGCTACTGTTTCGTTTAACATCATCAGATATGAATGGAGGATCATTTTCACTGTTTAATGGCCCATTTATTAATATAACTGCTAGAGTTATCGAACAGAATAACAATCCGACAATTTTCATCTTTGCACCAAGCCAGTGCAGTTGTGGAAACTGGTCACTGATTTCAGCTGTATCCATATTGATAAAATTGTAATCATGCTCATCTGTCATTTTAAGTGAATATTCTTCCACATTTGCACTACTCAATTCATCCTTTTCATTTATTTTAGAAATCTCCATTATGAAATCCAATTTCTTAATACAGGTGTCGCACTTTGTTCATTTGTTTTCATGCATGTATCTGTAGATTTATGATGTGAAAACTATTTTACTAGAGTTTATGTATCTTATTTATTTCTTTTAGCCAATCAGAACAGAAAAAGGACAATGGGAGAAGAAGTAGAAAAAAAGACACTGAGTGAAAAACGAAAGCGGTCAGCTCCACCTTCATTAAGAACTTTATCTGTTGCATGTATTTATAATAAATTAACAACAAAATGTGATATTCAAATGAGAGATTTTTTTTGTAAAATTCCCTCACCAATTTTAATTATTTTTATGGATTATGCAGACTTTCAATTTGTTTTAAATCCTGGATTTGCCGAATTAGATGTGTTTAATGCTGCCGAGGAAATTTTTGATCAAAGATATCAATTAAATAAAATGATAAGGGAATGCAGCCATTTCACATCTGAAGAGATATTCATTCATTTAAAGAACGTCCCAGGGTCTGTTTTAAATTCACTCGGACTTTCGTTCAATAGGGAGAACTTTTCCGATATTTTAAGGAAAATATTAAACATGCGATTTTCACGTGTTTAATTTACCAAAGAATATGTCTCATATATTTTAATCTAAAATTTAAGAAATTTATTTGTAATATTTTCATCGTGTTTGAAGGTCTTTTTCCCCATTGCACAATGTATTTCACTGGTGCGTTTGAAGGTGTAATTCCCCATTTTCATAATTGTGTTTAATTTACCAAAGAATATGTCTCTTATATTTTAATCTAAAATTTATTTGTAATATTTTCATCGTGTTTGAAGGTGTTATTCCCCATTGTCCAATGTATTTCACTGGTGTGTTTGAAGGTGTTATTCCCCATTTGAAGGTGTTATTCCCCATTGACATAATGTTTGAAGGTGTTATTCCCCATTGTTCTAATGTTTGAAGGTGCTATTCCCCATTGTTCTAATGTTCGAAGGTGTTATTTCACATTGTCCTATGTTTGAAGGTGTTATTCCCCATTGTCCTATTGCCTTAATGTTTGAAGGTGTTATTCCCCATTGTCCTATTGTCATTATGTTTGAAGTTTGTTTGAAGGTCCATTTGGGTTTTAAAGTTATGTATTTTCATTGGGGTTTTTAAGTTAAAGTCGCCATTTTACCATGCTACTCCCCATTGCCCTATGTATTTCACTTCCCCAGGTTGATAGCAAACGGATAAAACTTAAATATGTTGATATATTTTATTATAAAATCATATATTTATTTACATGAAATAAAATATTATATAATTATTGTACAGTGTGTTTTCTTTTTCTTGAATTTATTACGGATATGGATTTTTTTTTCAATTTACAATTGTATTAATGTTTTTCTTTTAATTTTCTATGAAAATATGCTAGCGAATGCACATTATCATCCAGCAAGTGTCTCTTGTCATCATATGGTGATAGTCCACTTTTCACAACCTTCACCATGTGAATCTGATGGTTGAAACTTCTCAAAGTGTACATATGCGAGAGTAGTGGAGAACAATTGAACAAGGTGTTTTTATATTGTTCGAATCTAACATTTCGGGTTTTAATACCCTTTGCTACTACAGTTTCCTTGTCGTCTGCGGTGATAAAACTATACATTTTTGCTCTTAGTCCGATATATTCCACCATTTGAATGGACTTGCATTCATCTTTGAATAAACCAATAATCGATTTCCTGTCTTTGGTGTAAAGAGGGTGATCAGCTGGATAATTTGAAAAGTCATATAGCTCACTGTTTAACGACATGTCTCTATATATGTCATCAGTTCTCACATGCATAATGAAACTGTCAGTATCTGTGTAACATAATGTTACATTCTCCTTGTATAGTTTTTTCATGTGGTTGTAGTAGTAATCAACCATGTGCGCCTTTGACAGATCGAGAATCATTTGTCCTAGGTAAATTGGTTTGTTGAAGAAAATTTTTGTTTTGGTTTGTAGCACGCCGCACAAGTGGTCGTTGAATATCTTAAAGCTTTTAAATGATGATTTTGCAGTAAGTTTTTGAAACTTATCCCACCTATGACAGAGAGAGAAGTTGATATGTTTCCGCAACGATTCCATTGATTTACCGAAAATAGCATTGTTGCCATTTTTAAAAAGTTTTTGCTCGAAATTGCTAGTAGCCTTTTTCCTCATTTCGGTATTGAAGTCAATATACTGTTTCAACCATGGACGCTGTTCAAATGAAACTATATTGTGAATCTTCTTCAAAACCAAACCTAGTTTGAGGTATAACTTTAGATTCACATAGTGCAAGATGTAATGCTTTTTATCTTTCAAAGTAGCTAGCAATTTGGTGCTCGGTTGGTATTCTTTCCCATCATCATTTGCTTGCTCATACAGATGACGTGAATGAGGTGAAAGCATTTCATTTGTTATCACTCCTTTTTCAACTGCAAGAGGAAAATCATTGTGAAGATCGTGTAAGTTATCTGGGTAATCCAAATCGCATTCAATGACATATCCGATGTCAGCGTTATTGGATACATTTAAGACATTGAAATCGTTTATTTCCTCTTCTGACAACCACTGGAATTTCCCCACAGCTAATGGCATGCTCATGCTTAAACCGTATAAATTGTTCGCATCTACATACATCAAGTATGAAGTTGGTAAAGCTGGATCATAATTGCTCAAGTAGGGATTGTTTGCTTTTGCATGTCTGCAGCTCACCATTGTTAAACCTCCTCGTATACTCTGCTCAAAGAAGAGCCACATTGTAGGATCTGTCAATAGCTCAAGTCTCACACCAGTCATTTTCAATGCAGATTGCCAGGAAAGCCCTGGAAGAGTGTAATAATTTGCAGGGTCGAGGGAATAGTTCGTTATCCACTTCTTCCTGAAAGTTTCAAATACATCAGCTAATAATAGAACGTCAGTTTTTAGATAAAGATCGTGATATTCGCCTATATTCTTAATATTCATTTGATTCCATACCCGTTGCGCATGTTCATACTCGGTTTGACTAATTGTTTTCTCTGATAAATTGCTGTAGAATTTGTCTATAGAGGGTAATTCAGTTTCATTGAACCTTGCTGCATTGTCAATGTATTCGTAAGGATATGTTCCTTTTTTCAACAAAAGAGCAATCCGCTTATCATCATCAAATTCTTTTGTAAAATGTTTAAATGTTTCTTTCGGATTCTCCTTAGACATTGACGATACCAATTCCTCTAGTGAACAATTCAAAAACTGGTATGAATCGATAAAGCGCAGATTGGATAGGTTGAAACTGATGTACTTTTCTGCATTCGTGGCTATGCAGCCAATTTCTTCACTCTTGAAAATACCTATCGAGGAACAGATTAAATGTGCATCAAACTGTTTCAGGTTATGAAATATAACTGGCACGAATGTGTGTTCTTTAAAATTAAGATTGCAATCTCTGCATGAAGCGCCACGAAATTTACCTGAAACATGTGCATGGTCTCGAACGCGGATAGTGGAATCTGTAAATTCTTCCATGCAAATGTGGCAATGTGTACTTGATTGAAAATCTTCCTCATCTTCAACAGTCATGCACAAGGGTTCAGGATTGTTCAAAATAGCCTTTATACGTTTATTTTCGTCAAGAAGACTATGAAGGAAGTGTTCACTAACATTTTCACCTCTATATATTTTAGGTGGTTGAGTGTATCTGTCATCGATGCAAACAACTTGATAACCGTACCCGCATGGTATCAACTTTGTTAATTTCGTTGTGCTGGTTCGATTATCTTCTGACTCTTCAGTAACCATAGGTTCGCAAAATGTTTCCATGTCAGCATAAATAACAAATGATGTTTGTAACTGTTTGGCGTGATCTTGAAATGTTAGTATATCGTCTACCCCCTTGGTGGGATATGTCACATGTTGAGCTTCAAATTTTGAGCAGTATTTTATATGTTTCTCTAAAGTATGTTCACTGGTGAAACCTGATAAACAGAATCTGCAATACTTATGACTGCGTCCCAAGCATTTTGTTCGATATAAAAGTCTATTGAGATCTGTAATCAAACACCAGTGACTTTTATTCCCACTTTTCAAATACAATAAGTCAACTTCATGATGAGCTTCTCTTAGACCTGTTACATGGAGGGGGAAAAATTCACCCTCTTCAAATCCTAACACCATTACTGAAATGTTATTCTGCCTTTCAAATTTACTCACAAATGATGGTGCAACGGGCAATTGTATACCTTCCATGTTCAATTCATGTTCATATGGGATGTAGTGATGCACTTTAGAAGGGTCACCTGAACACGTAGGATGTATGGATGCTATAATAGCATATACAAAACATTTTTCATCTAAGTTTCTTATGTTGAGTAACGCTCTGGTTGCAGCAAGAGTTCTTGGTAGGGGTATATACGATCCACCGCCTAAAGGTTTATATTTAGCTGTATTAATCTCAATGTGTTTAATATGATCTAATGACCAACCGCTCCCATTTCGTATATACTCATCAAAACTTTTGAATATTTTTTGATATGTCACATTAATATCATGTTCATCATCTATATTTGCTCTATCAACTAGATTCGATGTCTTCGAGATAAAATGTGCATTATTCTTTAAATCATTACCACCTTCACCTCCATTCGGCTTGATCATTTGCACAAGACAATTCATATACCACTTAATATGACCGAGTTCATCACACATCTCTTGTAAATGAGTTTTTACCTCATGCTTAATTCCAGATAAAAATGCTAGAAGATCATACTTTTCCCCATTATCCTCATTCGGATAAATGAAACGAGCTCGTGCTATTCCCAAGAGAGCAGACTTATCCACACTTTTATGTTTGATTGTAGTATGTGAATTTGAATCAGTGTTTCCTGAACCAGTCTGATAAGTTGTATGATCGATGTTGCTATGTTTAAACAAATTTTCCGCTGAATCAAAATGTCTATCACATTGTCGACATGGAAATGTACAACTGTTTCTCTGGTGTCTCTTCAGTTTGGAAGGGTGATCAAACAGAAGTTTACAATAATAACATGAATAGACCTTAACCGTAAGATTTGATCTGTTGTCATTATCAACACTCAATCGATCATTTAACTCTCGCAACTGCTGTTGATATTGAGGGTTACTGTCAGGATAAAGACGCAATAAATCCTCGCAGAAATGATCATCAGCCATGACAATTGTGATATCAATAGCACTTTCAACGTTTTATATATACTACGCGATCGTGGACTAGAACTAATAGGCGAACATATGTTATCTAAATATTTATTTTATTAATTAAATTTAAAGGTACACAGTGTAAATATACAAATAGACAATATATTATATACATATATAAATATAGACAAATTTAAAGAAAAATACAAGTGATTGATTGAAGTCTCCAATAGTTTTAAATAATCCACTTCTTCATTACAAATGAAATGATAACCATTTACTCTTTAATCTTTTGCGATTTTGCGATTTTTCCACATTTCTTAAGAATTTTTCAGGAGACATCTTGATAGCTTTACCCTCTGCTGCACCATCATATTCATCAACATCCATCCTATTTTCCTCTTGATTGTCTGATTTTGATCGATCTACAGTTTCTTTTAAATTTTTCAATTCTGTTTTTTGCAAAACCTGACCACTACCATGTTGTTTGGTTACATCTTCTTCTAGGTTTATTTCTGTTTTTATACTGTCACTATCTTTACCATCATATTCCTTTTCTTTTTCTTTCACATTAACAATTTCACATTGGTTGGACATATTCATCAATCTTTCATATTTCTCCTTGGGTAATAGTATTAACTCCCGAGTCATAGTATTTGAAAAAAGATGATATCAATGTTGGAATAATAACAATTATCTTCAGTAAACGTTTTCTCCTCAACTGAGGTGTTATATTATTAACTACCACAGCACGAATGAACTTTGCAAAAGTTGAAAGATTCCTTTTAACCCTCTCAGACAATGGTATGACGCTTTTTAGACAGTTGAATACTATTTCTACTAATAGTTGTAATTGTCTGTGGTCCGTGCTTTTTATGATTTGAGCAGATTGTTCAGGTGTAGTGTTCGCCAATAATTTAAGGAAGCTTCTACTTGATTCTTTTAAAATCATTTTGGTTGATAAACAATCGTGTCCTCCCCCGGAAAAGGATTTGCGCGCAACTGATATTCAGGGTTTGAACCTGGTGCTATATCCACTATCAAGCAATTGTATGGTCTGCTAATTGCACGTTGGTAAACGTCCATGAAAAAGCGAACTTGACCTGGAAACATTTGTCGAGCTAAAGATTGTATTTGCAGTGAATCTCTACCATTTTTGAAAAGAAAAAAGACGTGAGAATTCAAACTGATTGATCGCATAACCTTCCCCTTCTGATATAAATTTTGTAGTATAAAAATAATTGATGTTAAGGTGTGATGACTTAAAACGCAATAAATCTTCTGCATCAGTTTACAGTCCACTACTTCATCCATTTTATCATCAATGATCCATAATGTGTGTATATCCTTATCAACAAGAAAATCACTTTCATCAGGCAGTTCCAGTTGAAATGAAATGTTGGAGACAGTTTTTTTCAATTCATCGAAGACATCTTGCCATATGCTGTAACAGTAGTATATCTTCTGAGGTGGTATTGTAAACATTTCCTGAGCGTTCTCTAATAATCTTTTAATGTATGTAGTTTTTCCTGAACCCGTTGGACCGACACATATTGAAGTCATGGGTGTTTGAAATTTCACCAAACTCATGATGATCACCTCTTGCTCGAATGATGATTGTTACCATGTGTCTCATCATTTTAAACACTTTTTCATATGCAGTGTGAATAGGTTTTACCAATCACATTGAAAACAAAGATGTCGTTTGCTTGATGATTATCACTGAAAAAATCGTGAATGTTAGTTAGATCATACTCTCTACATAAGAGTGATAAGATGAAAATGCAATATTGACCGCATACTGATGAATTCTCACTCTGTAATCGTTTTTGATTTATTTCCAGAGATATCGCATTGTGTTCAAAGAATTTTAAGAAGTGACGTGAATAATAATCGGGAGAGTGTGCGAAGCTGTCGAAAAATATCCCTCTTCGTTCCTCATTTATGAAAAAGGCGATCCAGTGTGCACCATTCTCAAAATGATTTTCAGTGTTACAAATAAATCCCATGGGTCGATTTCTCACTATCTTAGGTATCTGATCTGCTGCAAATATACCAACAATTTTATCCTTCATTAGTTCATCACAATTAATCATACACTCCAATTGCATAGTGTTCATTCTTGAATTATGATGTCTCGAGTTTGAGTTATTTCAAAATATCCACTAAATTCACTATAAATGATTATAGTTGTTGGTTCAGTGAGGGGAGAATCAAATGTGCATTCCAAATTGACACGTTCATTCCTTTTCAATGTTAAATAATCTAAACCTTCAAAAATTGGTTCCAGTTGAAAGGCATACAAGGCATATCCTTCAGAAAAACTGTCTCTGTTTAATCCATTACCACAGTCTTGCAGAGTTTTCCCAGCAACCTCAAATAGATTGCGAAATGCAACAATGGATGATTCTCCACTTGACGAGTCAAATTTTACTCTGACAGGATTCCCGGAAACTGGCACTCCCTCAACTTTAAGATTTATTTCACTTAGGTGGCAATGTTTGAATGTCCACGGACATAGTGAGTAGTCACCTGCTATGTTTTGACTCCCCGTAAAGGCTATCAATACCTTATTGGGTCTATTATTCTGGAATATGTTGTTGAAGTTAAAACTTATTTGACCAGCTGGAAGTGAAATTGTGCGAACATCATTTTGCACAATGGGATATTTAGCGTTTACTGTCCTGAGTATAGAATCGTGGCCATATACAATGCCGGGGTGAACGTGGATCTTTGCTATTGATAGATACATATCTTCAATCTCAAGGTAATAATCAGCATCTTCATCAACCGACATTAGATAAAATTCTGGTCTCGATCTGTAGAATTTCACAGTAACTCCTACTTGATTTAATATGTAACGATTCATTGAAAACAGGGGATGGAAAATGTTTCCTTCAAGATCAACAGTTTTACCATTTTTTATGTATGCTGTTCTTCTGTAGAGCCCAAGATTTGATCCTGTGTTACAATCTGCATCATCCAATGTTCCTTGATGATCGTCTATCCATAATTGACTTGAGAGCTGCGATTCTTTAGCTTCTTTCCCATATTTCAATAAAGTTTGCATATAAGCTTTGTAAGGGTAAAATCCTGTTGAAGATGTGACAATTTTATTTTGAATTAAAACATCTATTTGATTAAATAATGCATGCAAAACATAGTTCACAGGCCCGCAATTAACGTCACTGCTATCTGCTATGGTTCCATCTCCTCTTTTAAGTCTTAGACGTACATGCATTGTTGATTTACTTAAGTCTAGATACTCTGTTCCACCAGATATGTGAAACTCTATTGGCGATGTCTTTGTAAAAGTTGCAGCTGGTCGAATATGTTCATATGTGATTCTTGTGACTGCAGTTTGATGACCTGGTAGATTGAATAAAGACAACTGACTTGGTTGCAGCTCATGAAATGTTTCAGGATTTATTTTAGCCATTTTGAATTTTACTGGAAAATATCCTTTTCAATTAGCTGATTCTTTAATCTTTTTTTCACACTCTGTACACTTCCTTTCTTACTGTTTGTTTTATTTTTCCTTCCTCCTTTCTTTGTCTTTTTCGTTTTCTTCTGCTCCCCTCTATGGCTTTTTCTATTACTGTTTTGTAACTTCCCACGTTTGCGTTTTATCTTTTTCACAGCTCGACTAATTTCCGACTTAGCATTTTCCACCTGCTGCTGTGCATGTGTTACAAGTTTAATGGGTGATTGCGCATGTGGTTTACTTTGTGGTAATGTGATTGGTTCCATGAAGCTAGCTGCTGAATTAGTGAGGGAACCACCACTCTGGATAGTTCTTCTGTATGAATTATTAAGATATGAATTGTGATGTTTGTCATTCGCTAGATTTTCATAGTACATTATCCATGTCCTAGGGTCTAGCACATATTGAGAATTGTTCAATTCCATGATTATCATGCAAAGTATGGATACGACCTGAAGTGCAGTGTAATCGACACTGGATTTTTTAAAAATGATGCATGACTCCCTTGCATGTCAGTAATAAAGAATTCAATGTCTCTTATTTCACTTTTCACCACTGGAATGTATGCAAGTTGATCAAAGTGGTAGTATTCAGTTTGAGAGCAGCAACATATTCGCTTCAATAAGGGTTGTTTGTTACCATCGACTATTACATCACCGCATATGTTTGCATATATATATAGATCATTATTTGATGATAATTTAATATCAACTAATGCGACTTTCCATTTTGATTTCATCACTATTGGCGTCTGAAGATATGTACGGAATTTGTGTGGTCTGTTATGTGGGTAAATGTCTAAATTTTTGTTACTGTTAATGACCATGTAAAAGCTCATTTTAAAAGTCAACAATATCTCTCTCAGGAATCCACTGACAAAAACGTTTATCCCAATCCTGGAATTTTACATAACCCTCACGTTGACCATTCCGCCTTCGCCATTTAAGCACTTTCTCAACAAACCACAATGCGTCAGCCTCCTTTTTCACACGCTGCAACTCTGTATAATTGAAATTGCCTACAACTTCCTTGTCCAAAAAATCTTGTACTTTATAAAAGATTTTCCCATGTATTAGAAATCGTCTATATATTTTAAATATTTCGGAGGTCCACTGTTGCTGATAAGCTCTTTGAAACGGTTTCTTCAAATGGCTCAGTCTTACCATGTCATTGATTTTAAAATGAAACTGTTTCCCTCTTTTACGTTGTACTTTTAATGTTTCTTTCTTTTCTCTGATTCGTTTTTCTTTGGGTGGAGTTTTAATATACATATATGCCCACAAATCATATTTGTTTTTCTCATTCACATCTTTTGGAGCTGTATTATTTAAACTTTTATGTGGCGTTGCATTATAACTTGCTACCAAATTTTGTAGAACATTGAGATAGCTATAAGTTCTATGCTTTGTAAAATATCGGAACATCATCCTCCGAAATGTCAAATTGACCCTCTCTGCTATTGACGCTTTACTACTGTCGGAATTTAAATAGACATGATGGTAAATGTCATATTTTTTAAACACACGTTTCAAATCTTTGTTTTTGAATTCAGTTCCCGCATCTGTGGAAACCTTCAAAGGGATTTTACCATGTTTGAAGATTTTTTCAAATGCATCAGCTACTGTCTTCCCAAACTTGTTTTTTAATGGATAAATCCATAAAAACCGTGTGAAAATATCGATAACAACCAACAGGAAACGTGTCTTATTGTTATATTTCTGTATGTTGGATACATCCATAAGGTCAGCATCGTATTGCTCATACGGTTCCGATACAATTATTTTCACTCTTTTAATTCTACGTTTTACAGGTTTTTGTAAATTGTAGTCGTCTATTTTTTCCATCCATTTCCTGATCTTGTATACGCTTGGTACATTTCCATCTCTTGATGTCTTCAACGTTTGATAAATTTTTTCAGCACTTAGGTATGCTCCCCCATTTGCTGTATTGTAATATACATTCCTAAGTTTTTCATCTAAATCATCATTTTCCATTGTTAAAAATAGGTTCCAAATCTATCATTTTTTCAACTTTATCTATTATGCGAGATGCTCTGTGCGGTGTTTTCAATATAGTATTTTTCCAATCTGTTGATTGTAAAAATGTAAGTTGATAGTAGACTCTCACATTATCTGGAATATTTGATTGTCTGACTAAATTAACAAAATCGGTGTACACTTTATCTGTTTCTACTTGATAAAAAAAATCCCATGCATTTCCTCCACTTATGTGTTCCACTTGATTTTCCTTCTTCAGAATGTCAAAAACTGACTTTGCATATATTATATCGAATATGTTATCAAGTCTGGCTATATTTTCACATGATTCTATCTCATCCATGTTTTATTAATAATAATAATAATTTATAATGTATGATATTTTTGTTTGGGTTAGGGTTAGGGTTAGGGTTAGGGTTAGGGTTAGGGTTAATTATTATATTTACCAATTAAACTTTTATCAAATTAAAGCTCTCAAATTGTTTTAAATGTTCCTTTTACTACTTCCATATCCAGCATATCAACAATTTAAATGATTGGTAATGCGTTAAATTGTTTAATGAAATGAAAATTTTTTTTAAATGTTCAATTTACTTTTACTACTTCCATATCCAGCATATCAACAATGTTAAATTGATTGGTAATGCATTAAAATTGTTTAATGCAGTGAAAAAAAAAATAAAAACATTCTTTTATATTTTACAAATTAAAAATCAATATTTTGATATTATCCAACAAATATATTATGCAATTTTTGCTGACGGGGGCAAAATTTTTGTCAACGTGGCAAAAATATTTGCTGCTGCCACACAATATATACTACTGGTTGTCGTTTGTTTATGTGTTACATTTTTGTTTTTCGTTCAATTTTTGTGCATAAAGAAGGCCGTTAGTTTTCTTGTTTGAATTGTTTTACATTGTCATTTCGGGGCCTTTTATAACTGACTATGCGGTATGGGCTTTGCTCATTGTTGAAGGCCGTACGATGACCTATAGTTGATAATTTCTGTGTTATTTTGGTCTCTTATGCAGAGTTGTCTCATTGACAATCATACCACATCTTCTTTTTTATATTTATATGAGTATATTAAATAAACATGTTTATACCAAGCTAAGTCAGTTTATATCTTGTTTTTCGTCTGACTATACAAAAGGAGAGGAGAGCTACTTTGATAGATCAGGTTGACTGATAAGCTGTCTATATAAAGTAATGTGACAATGCATGGCATGAAGACATCACCAAATCACCGTATGCAATACTCAAAAAGACATCCAGAGCTTACCATATAGTCATCAACTACCCACCAACAGGCCGTGAGCTTTGGTTGGCTCTTAACTCAAATCCAAGAGCACAGCAAAATGTCAAAATATTCTATTCAAACTGGGTGACCTGTGAGAAAAACTTTGAAATTTTCCAAAGAAATACACACACCACTCAACTTTTAATAAGGAGATTTGGTATTAATGCAAATGAGTCATGCCACATCTTATCTTTATATGGTATTGAACTTAGAATTGAAAATATTGTTTACCTACATTTTGATTTATATTATTATCCAGTGAAGAGTATTCTTAATTTTTCTTAAAGGGGCACTATAGCTACGAAATTTAAAAAAAATCCAATATCTTTTTTTTTGCTCAATCAATATAAATGAAATGCAAATAGTGAAATAATAATTAGCTTTTAGCAGCCAGTATGGTTCAATTTTGTCAAAATAAGCTAAAAAAAACACCATTGATTATGAATTATTCACTTGCAAGTGAATAATTCGACATCATTGAATCCGTATTCATGTGAACTTCAATTTAACCCATTAGCTTGAGATGGATAATACGTGAATTATATGTGTAAAGTTATTTAAAGGAAAAGAATGTCAACATTGAAAGTGAAACAAAGATAAATCATTTAATTGACTGATTCGATCCACAAAAATCATTCTTATACAGGTAAAAACGATGATAAACATTTATTTTTCATCTATAATATGGAATTAAATAGACCTAGAATAATCCAACAGCACGAGTTTACTTAATCTATTTATAACTATATTTATGTTTACATCGCTTATATGGCCATCGCATAACTTTAGAGGTCAACTCGATAATTAATTAGATGGCGTCTGGACTAAAATACACACGAAGCATTTTCATGCTCGTGCCCTGTTTATTATTTATTTTAGACTTTCAATAGTTAATAGATAAATGTTTTACATTGTTATAAATAAAATATGAGAATTTGATTAAAATCGGTGAACTTGAATTTGACAGCTAGTGCCCCTTTACTGCATTTTATATATATACTAAAGCATCTCTGGTAGGTTGATATTAATAACATTTTCATCTAAAGAAATTTCAAAACTATTATTAAAAACTAGCAAAGATTAGTCATGCATACCTTTTAGTAATAGCTTGTTATCATAAGCAAGGTATGTTTGCTGAGGATTTTTTTTTTAACATGTAGCAATACAAAATTTGTCAAGATTTTTTGTAAATCAAGGCAAATCCAAATAACTGAGAGGCAGAAGAAACCAAAGGAAAATTCAAACCGAACTAAGAAAGCCAGGGCAAAAATTCCTCAACATGGCCAGCAGCCATTTCCAAAACACCACAATGCAAACAAAAGACTGAGAATTAAAAGTCACAATAGGTGTTCGATAGTGGAAAATAGTCCTGCTGCACCTGAGGCACCCATCACATGATAGTTACAGACGACAACAAAAAAAGTTTCCCTGGAAACACAAAAAAAGTTTCCCCTGGAAAAACACAAAAAAACAGTTTGCCCTGAAAACACCATAAACAATGTTTCCCCTGGAACACAAACAAAAAGGTTTCCCCTGGAAACACAAAAAAAAATGTTTCCCCTGAAAAAAAAAAAAAAAAATTTCCCCTGTAAAAACAAAACAAAAATAGATTGCCCTGGAAACACCCTAAAAAATGTTTCCCCTGGAAACAAAGAAAAAATGTTCCCCCAGGAAACACGGAAACTGATTGGAATTAAATCTGTCCTTAAAACATGAAAATACAATCTTTCAGAAGCAGAGAAACCAATACTAGACGACATCATTATAGATTAACAAGTAGTTAAACAATAATTACTAGACAAGTCTGGAAACACAAAAAAAAAGAATGTGTTCCCCGTGCCAAACACATAAAAAAGAATGAAATGTGTTCCTTGGAAACACTAAAAATTTCTGAGATAAATTAGGAGGGGAAAACATTGACAATTAGTCAAAAAAAAATCTAGACAAACCCTGGAAACATAACAAAATGTTTCCTCTGGAAACACAAAAATAATATGTTTCCACTGGAAACACAAAATTGACCCCCTCCTAGTAATATTATGAGTGTTCATAGTTTATATCAAATATCTAATAAATATATTCAAACATGAGGATAAAATGTTTGGAAAATTGTACTGACGGACAGAATGACAAACTAGTAATCACTAGTGAATGCATACTTGTTTGACATATAAACAATGTTCCCCTTCTATATACTAGAATTATTTTGAAAATAATTAATCAATCTATGAAAAATGAATATCACCCCTTTTCTTAAAATTTAAACATTATTAATAAATTATCTGTGATTTGTGTTACGTAATGTAATCAGTATACAGTGTCTGCGAAGAATAACGGTGCACTATTTTGTGCGTATGGTTTTAATTTTTTTTTTGTGCAGACCGGATATTCGCTACTGCTCATTCCTCATGGCGTCTAAACAGCCGCCGCGTAAATTGTTGCGGAAACGTCCACGTCCAAGTTATAACGAGACGACTTCGGACGATGAAGGGCATAATTGTTCGTCATCAGGAGACACTAATTTTAGTAATGAATCACGTCCATTCGGTGCTTTGCCAAAGAATGTTTCAGATTGGACGATATTTGATCTTGACAAATTAGCCATATTCTACGACCGAACTGCTAAACCAACACCATCCGATGTTCTTCAGTTAGTAACAGACAAAACTGGTTTTTATGGAAATTTAACAATAGAACAACAAGAAGTTATGAAAGTAATTATAGATAACCTTGACTTTGATCTCAAAATAGAAGAACAAAAATTGAAACAACAACAGTATGTGGAAGGAATTATCACGGAGCTACGTCTAACAGAAGACAAATTACAAAAACAGATGGAACCCATCTCGTCGCATAAACAGTAAGTTTCAAATTCCGAATCATTTCTACCTGTGGCTGTAAAACATTTTGGCAAAATCAAATAACAAAACATATAAAAAACGAATGGACAAGAACTGTCATATTCCTGATTTGGTACAGGCATTTTCAAATGTAGAAAATGGTGGATTAAACCTGGTTCTATAGCTCTAACCCTCTCACTTTAATGACAGTCTCATCAATTTTCGATATATTTACATTGATGCGTTAAATAAACAGACACAATAAATAAAATAGTCAAAATATGGGTACCTCAGTCATCATCATATAACAATTTTAAAAGGAACAATTTAACAGAACACAGAAACATCTACTATAGACGAACACGGTATCGGGACCGTTCGCCCTAGTAACATGTTCGCCCTGGGTCCGTTTGCCCTGAGTTCGTTCGCCCTTAGAGTCCGTTCGCCCTACTAAAAATATTAATATTCAGGGCATTGAAGTTGAATAAACTTAATCAGATATATTTCTATGGTATATATTCTTGAAATTTATGGAAACATGGAAATATCTAAAAGTTTATGGCTTGTTAAGGATCATTAATTTATTGTTTTATGACAAATTAATTCGGATCACTGCTTATCGTGATACCTGTCTTTTGATGGATTTATAATATAAAAAACAAATTTGTTTTGATAATATATTCAGCTTGAAATTAATTTAAAAAAATGTACGAACTGTAAAACGGATTTACAAGTTCATTCATTAAAATACTCTGAGACTAGTCTAAGTTATACTGCATACATTAGTGAATGACTGAATACAATTATTTTGTTAACAAATATCAACAAAGATAAATACATTGTATTCCAGTATTCTACTGCAATCAAAGAGAAAATGATGAAATTGATTGCGGCAATATCAATATTCGGTGATTTTTTCAACAAACTTCAACATATTTTATTCAAATACTTAAAAGTATGCCACTATAGACAACAATTAGTAAAAAATAAAAATCAGGGCGAATGGATCCTGGGCGAACAGGTATCAGGGCGAACAGGTACTAGGGCGAACGTGAATTAGGGCGTACGGACCCGGATTCGACGAACACATTCATTAATTTGAATGTCTGACGTCTGTAAATTTTATACGTCACATAAATTTGTCGTTCAATGTGCATACAAACAATTTTAAAATTTACATAGGAATGTTAGCATACAGGGTTAAAAAATCAAAAGTATGTAAGAATATATATGTACATGTATGTCTTCAGTGGGACTTAAACTTGAGTCTTTTTTAAGAGGGGAAACAAAATGTGTGGGCATGGAGCTAGTTCAGCTTTGGTTTATTCAGCCATGTAATAAAAGAAGTTTCAGTCATGCTTTTATTTTATATTTATCAATTATGGACTTTTGAGGAGGTCAATATATATGTTACATGTATATATGGACCTGTTCAGATTATATTGACCAAGGATGAGGTATGAGTGTCAATAATATAATTTATAGCTAAGAGCTAAGATGTCCATAATTAACATAATTTGACTGAGTCATTTGTGAGTTAAAGTCCTTAATTTATTATATCAAAAAGTTGTACATATATGTTAGACTCAGATCGACGTCCGTTCCTCAAATCAACTTCCAAATGTGACGTCACAATAAATAACATTCCAAATCAAAGGCTAATTTTATGCCTATCTAATCGACATCCATTTTTTGGCATTCTCTAGTCAATGATGCTGATTTTCAGCTTCTCTAATCAACATCCATTTTGGACACAGAATACAAAACTGAAGTGAACCAATAGCAGCTGAAACATTTAAACCTTTAAACATATTACATGTATTATGAGAGACAAATAAGATCTATTTAAAATGAAATGTGTTTTTTTTTAAATTATTACATGTATACTAGAATTTAAGTAGGTTGTGATATCAATTTTTAAATTTTAGAGATCGGTATGATTTCCAGAGGGAAAACTATACACCACAGTTCAAATAAAATGGATGTGAGGAATTATAAACCATACCGCTTTTCAACAATGATAAAAACCCTTACCACAAAGGCTACATGTATATATAAAAGGCCACGACATAAATAATGTAAACAATTTAGATAAAAAAATAAATGGTCTTTATAAATTTTTTTCTGTAAAACAAATATGACAGACATAAACCATCGAAAAACCATTGCACTGTAGGTCCATACAAAATATGTTGGGGTTAAATCTAAATATGCCAATTTCTTGCATTTAAGTTTCACTCCAGGTGTTAAACTCAGAAATTTTGTGAAAAAAACCCCTTACAGAGTCCAAATTATAATACTTTCTGTGTCTCAAAACAATTGGCTGTGCTTCTTTATAAGGGCCCCGCCTAAGGCGGGTCGCCCTATAGTGATCAGTCTGTCTGTCCGTCCGTAACACTTTAACTTTGTGCCCGCTCTATATCTTGAGAACTGTTATGATTTCAAAGTTTATACTTGACATCCATTTTAACCAACACCAGAGGGTGTGTCAAGATGTATACATGTACAACTTCCTAGGTCAAAGGTCAATGTCAAAAACTGGTTTCAGTTGACAACCCTGTGTCCTTTGGTGAAGACTGTGCCCGCTCTATATCTTGATAACCGTTATGATTTCAAAGTTTATACTTGACATCCATTTTAACCACCACCAGAGGGCGTGTCATGATGTATGTACAACTTCCTAGGTAAAAAAAACTTTGGTTTCGGTTGTCCCGTGTCCTGTGGTGAAGATCGTGTCCGCTCTATATCTTGAGAACCGTTATGATTTCAAATATTATACTTGACACGCATTTTAACCAACACCAGAGGGTGTGTCATAATGTATGTACAACTTCCTTGGTCAAAGGTCTGTCTGTCTGTTGGTCTGTCCATCGCTAACAAATTTGATCCACACTATATTTTGAGAGGACAGCTGTTATTATATCATACTTTATACCTGACAAACATTTTCAACTTAACATATATATTAACCAACACCAGAGAATGTGTCATAATGTATGCATCCTAGGTCAAAGGTCAGTCTGTCGGTCTGTCCATCCGTTCGTTGTTCTTGACAAATTGTGTCCGCTCTACCTCTCGAGAACCATTAATATTTCATGCTTCATATCAGATTATCCATACAACTTATTTACCCAACGTTATTGACAGCGGGGCGCACAGAGATGGCTCCCATCTCAATAGTATCTAGTTTGTCTACTGTTAAAGACTGAATAAAGCTCCTAGATTTTGATTGATTTTCTTTGTCGTTTGGTTGCTTACTTTAAATTGCCATACATTTACATGCATGTAATTTATTATTATTAATAGGAATGACACACTTTTATGTGGATCAATTGGATTAAATTTTTATCAAGATTAACATTAAAGTTAGTTAGGGGTACTACTTGTATAAAGTTATTTTTATTTACTTGAAGAAGTGTAAAAAATATACACATATAAGTTAATAAATAATGTTTGAATAATCTCCCCTTAATTTTCTCAAAAATTTACTTGTACAAGTAAATTTTTCTAACAATCCCACAAAGGTCATCAAGTTTTGAGATGTAAATTGATGCCTTTAATGATTTTTCCCAGGTTTGCTCAATTTTTTTATTAAGAGTTAAATGTTTCATCTCATTAATTCAACAAAGAAACTGATTGCACAAAGATCTTAAGTATTTGCACAAGGCCTTCAAAAATTGCTCCTTGGGGGCTTGTAAATGAGCAGTGTTCTGAAGATAACAGACAAATGGGATTTTCATTGTCCATGAAATTACACTTAAATGATTAGTATAGACATCTGCAAAGGGCAGATAATTTAAAATTCTATTAGAGCAAAGATTCATAAGATCAATAATAGAAGATAGGATGACTTTTTATACGACCTCAAAAATTGAAAATTTGTTCGTCGTATATTGCTATCAAGTGGTGTCGTTGTCTTCGTCGTCGTCGTCAGAATACTTTTAGTTTTCACACTCTAACTTTAGTAAAAGTGAATAGAAATCTATGAAATTTAAACACAAGGTTTATGACCACAAAAGGAAGGTTGGGATTGATTTTGGGAGTTATGGTTCCAACAGTTTAGGAATAAGGGGCCAAAAAAGGGCCCAAATAAGCATTATTCTTGGTTTTTATACGACCGCTAAAATTGAAAAATTTTTCGTCGTATATTCTTTTTTTACATTTTTAGCTCACCTGGCCCGAAGGGCCAAGTGAGCTTATGCCATCACTTGGCATCCGTCGTCTGTTGTGGTCGTCGTCTGTCGTCGTAAACTATTTCAAGAATCTTCTCCTCTGAAACTACTAGGCCAAATACTTCCAAACTTTAACTGAATGTTCCTTAGGGTATCTAGTTTATAAATTGTATCCGTAGTTTTGATTTATCAACAAACATGGTCGCCATTGCTAAAAATAAAACATAGGGGTCAAATGCAGTTTTTTGGCTTATATCTCAAAAACGAAAGCATTTAGGGCAAATCTGACATGGAGTAAAAATGTTTATTAGATTAGGTCAAGATCTATCAGCCCATTGTTGGGTTGCTGCCACTTAATTGGTAATTTTAAGGAAATTTTGCAGTTTTTATACGACCGCAAATTTTGAAAAAATTTTCGTCGTATATTGCTATCACGTTGGCGTCGTCGTCGTCGTTGTCGTCGTCCGAATACTTTTAGTTTTCGCACTCTAACTTTAGTAAAAGTGAATAAAAATCTATGAAATTTTAACACAAGGTTTATGACCATAAAAGGAAGGCTGGTATTGATTTTGGGAGTTTTGGTCCCAACATTTTAGGAATTAGGGGCCAAAAAGGGCCCAAATAAGCATTTTCTTGGTTTTCGCACTATAACTTAAGTTTAAGTTAATAGAAATCTATGAAATTTTGACACAAGGTTTATGACCACAAAAGAAAGGTTGGGATTGATTTTGGGAGTTTTGGTTTCAACAGTTTAGGAATTAGGGGCCAAAAAAGGGCCCAAATAAGCATTATTCTTGGTTTTCGCACAATAACTTTAGTTAAAGTAAATAAAAATCAATGAAATTTAAACACAATGTTTATGACCACAAAAGGAAGGTTGGTATTGATTTTGGGAGTTTTGGTCCCAACAGTTTAGGAATTGGGGGCCAAAAAGGGACCCAAATAAGCATTTTTCTTGGTTTTCGCACCATAGCGTTAGTATAAGTAAATAGAAATCTATGAAATTTAAACACAAGGTTTATGACTATAAAAAGAAGGTTGGTATTGATTTTGGGAGTTTTGGTCCCAACAGTTAAGGAAAAAGGGGCCCAAAGGGTCCAAAATTAAACTTTGTTTGATTTCATCAAAATTGAATAATTGGGGTTCTTTAAATATGCCGAATCTAACTGTGTATTTAGATTCTTAATTTTTGGTCCCGTTTTCAAATTGGTCTACATTAAGGTCCAAAGGGTCCAAAATTAAACTTAGTTTGATTTTAACAAAAATTGAAACCTTGGGGTTCTTTGATATGCTGAATCTAAAAATGTACTTAGATTTTTGATTATTGGCCCAGTTTTCAAGTTGGCCCAAATCGAGGTCCAAAATTAAACATTGTTTGATTTCATCAAAAATTGAATAATTGGGGTTCTTTGATATGCTAAATCTAACTGTGTATGCAGATTCTTAATTTTTGGTCCAGTTTTAAAATTGGTCTAAATTAAAGTGCAAAGGGTCCAAAATTAAACTAAGTTTGATTTTAACAAAAATTAAATTCTTGGGCCTCTTTGATATGCTGAATCTTAACATGTACTTAGATTTTTGATTATGGGCCCAGTTTTCAAGTTGGTCCAAATCAGGATCTAAAATTATTATATTAAGTATTGTGCAATAGCAAGTCTTTTCAATTGCACAGTATTGTGCAATGGCAAGAAATATCTAATTTCACAATATTGTGAAATAGCAAATTTTTTTTTAATTAAGAGTTATCTTTCTTTGTCCAGTATAGTAAGCAAGAAATATCTTATTGCAAGAATTTTTTTTAATTGGAGTTATCTTTCTTTGTCCAGAATCAACTTAAATCTTTGTTATATACAATATACAATGTATATTCACTTTTTACTACCAACTGATAAATTTAAATAATCTTTACCATTCAGTGATAACAAGCAGTTTTTTTACATCTTAATATTTCATGATGTATTTAAATGAGTAGTAATTGTTGCAAACTCCATTAGAATATTTTAATTAAAATTAGTTTTGGAATAAGGGAAAGGGGGATGTGATTAAAAAATTGGGTTCGATTTTTCTCATTTGAAATTTCATAAATAAAATAAAAAGAAAATTTCTTCAAACATTTTTTTGAGAGGATTAATATTCAACAGCATAGTGAATTGCTCTAAGAGAAAACAAAAATTTTAAGTTCATTTGAATACATTCATTCTGTGTCAGAAACCTATGCTGTGTCAACTATTCAATCACAATCCAAATTTAGAGCGGAATCCAGCTTGAATGTTGTGTCCATACTTGCCCCAACTGTTCAGGGTTCAACCTCTGCGGTCGTATAAAGCTACGCCCTGCGGAGCATCTGGTTGGTCATTATCTTGAATATTATCATGGATAAAGATAAACTGTAAACAGCAAAAATGATCAGCAAAGTAAGAGCTACAAATAAGTAAATATGACACAAATTGTCAATTGACCCCTTTAGGGGTTATTGTCCTTTAATGACAATTTTTCACAATTTGTTCATCATATTTGCTAACTTTAAAAAATCTTCTCCTCTAAAACTACTCAACCAAATTCAACCAAACTTCAACTGAATTATCAGTAGGGTGTATAAAATAAAGTTTGTGTTTTATTTTCTATTTCGTCAAAAAATATGTCCGTCATGGCGAATAATAGAACACAGGGTAAAATGCAGTTTTTGGCTTATATCTCAAAAACTCCAACATTTAGAGCAAATAAGACAAGAAGTAAAAGTATTTATTAGGTCAAGGTCTACCTGTCCTGAAATTTTCAGCTGAATTGGGTAACTGTTTTTTCAGGTATAATGCCCCTGAATTGATGATTTTAAAGAAATTTTGCCGTTTTTGGTTATTATCTTGAATATTATTGATACAGATAAACTGTTAATAGCAAAAATGTTAAGCAAAGTAAGATCTACAAATAAGTCAATTTGACCAAAATTGTCAATTGACCCCTTAAGGAGTTATTGCCCTTTATAGTCAATTTTAAACAATTTTCATAAATCATGTTGACTTACTTTAAAAAATCTTCTCCTTTGAAACTGCTGTATCAATTTCAGCCAAACTTAGGCTAAATGAGTTTCAGAGTATCTAGTATAAATTTTATATTTTATTTCCTTGTATGTCAAGAAACATTTTTTTTTTAGCTCCTATGGCTAAAATAGAACATAGGAGAAAATGATTTTTTTTTGCTTTTGAAGAAAATAGGACGATTCAAAGAACATTTAAATAAATTGAAAAGCCAAAATAATCATTGATGAGAGATTTAACCAAAAAAATTAAGGTGAGCGATTCAGGCTCTTGAGAGCCTCTTGTAATATTTTATGATGTATTTAAATGATCATAAAATGAAAGCAAGTATTTCGGAAGAACTCATCACCCGCTTTAAACCGTATGACATTGAAACTGCATCTACACAGCATGCTTTAGCGTCCTTACTTGATCCGAGGCATAGAACACTTAACTTTTTCTCCCCAGAACAAAAAAAAGTCGCCATTGAAATGTTAGAGTCCAAGTTAGACGATGTGCCATTAAAGCCCGCAGTTAAAACGTCATGAAAAAACCTTGGAACTGAAGTTGACAAGCAACCAGCCAAGAAACAAAGAGTCCAACGATCTTTGGACTTTCTTTTGTTTGACACCGACGAAGATACATCCTTTCAAGATGAATCGGAAATGTCCTTATACATCAAGGAGCGTGCTGTGCAAGATTCAAACCCACTCGAGTGGTGGAAAGAAAATAATTGTAAATTCCCCAGACTCTTTGTGTTAGCTAGACAATATTTAAGTATTCCTGCTACCTCTGTTCCGTCAGAACGAATCTTTTCATGCGCGGGTCTCATTGTTACTAAACTGAGAAATCGACTATCTTCCTCTGTAATCGACCAGATAATATTCCTGAATAAAAACTATGTACCCGAGGAAAAATGTGAATAACTCTTCTTTCGTTCTTTCTAAATGTACATACTTATAAATTTGTTTTTTTTGTAATTTATTACATATTGAAATCCTAATTGTGTTAGTGTTTGCATTATTGTGTTATAATACCCTGGGATAAATGTCAATTTATTGTATCATAAAACCAGTCATTCGTGAAGTACTTTGTATAAGACTTTGAACATCAACGTAACTACCGGTTAACCGGTTAATCGGTCGAACGATTATTCGGTTAACCGGTTAGGCATAATACTTAATATGAAGATTTTGTTTGAGAAATGAAATACACGTAATTGTAAATACTAAGATTGGTGAGATCAAAGAGTATCATAGAAAATAAGTGAATTTTTACAGATCTGAGCTAGGACTTAAGGGTTCAGAGCTAAAAGGGGCTAAAACGGACTTCTCTTTTTTTTTCATGAAATTTATATTTTTCATCTTATTTTCATTTTGATTTTTTCATTGTTTTCCTTATGAACTTCTGCACTGATAGAGTCTCGAAGGATTTAACGTAGCTTGTACCGTTTCCGAGCTATTTGGGGCCAAAGTGGTGCTCAATCCCAAAAAACAAACTTTTTTATTTCTCGTCCAATTTCAAAGGTTTTTTTTTTCTTTAGAGTCCTTATGAAATTTCCAACAGAGAATTTTAGCTAGGACTTGCAGTTTTTCCAACCTATTAAGGGCCAAAGTGGTGCTTTTTAGTACTAATGAAATTTCTGTGTCCAGCAAATTACTGTGTCAAACATATTATTGTGTCCACTTTAGAAGTGTGTCAACACTTGTCGATCATTGCGGTCATATCATGGTGCACTCGGCCAAGCTCTTTATTCTTGTATGTCGTTCATGAATTCAAAAATGCTTCATCCAATTGAACTGAAATTTTAAAATTAGGCTGGTAATGTCTGGTTACCTTTTTTTTTTCCAATTTTGCGATGTGTCCAGAGTTATGGGACTTTGATTTTTAAAAAAATGCCATATTTCTTGAATGTCGTACAGTAACTCAAAAATGCTTCATCTGATTAATCCGAAAATTTTAAAGAGAAAAGATTCCTGCATGGGATGATATAGTTTTTTGACAGAGAGTTTTATTCCAAAGTACAGAAATTTTGCTCTAAAAGTTGGGTAATTTTTGTTTTTATAGAAATCTACCGCAGAATTTTTCACTTCATGACGCAATTTCACGCCTACCAATCTCTCTCATTCACCACCAAATGTGATGCAAAGAAATTAATGAGAGAGACATCCGGAGCTGAATGAGAGAGATACATTTTAGATCAATTAGAGGTAAGTGTGTAAATTAAAACCTCTTACTCAAATTGTTTTAAAAATCAGAGAATGCTATTCTGTGGCAAATTCATTTCTCTATACTATCACGTGAAATGACTGTTTCAAGTTTCAGTTATACATCAAAACCTGAAATCGTCTTTCTGGAGACCTTAATTATCATGTTTACCTGAATCAGTCGACATTGCAAAAGCAATGCGGTGTCTGCCTTTTTGATTTTTCTCTATTTTCGGTATAACTTTACCATTTGCATCTCAATTTGTAAAAATAGAGGAAGAATACCTGGAGTGTTTTTTATAATATGGTTTTATTTTTCCAATGGTGTATATGATCAGTATTTTCAAATTTGCTCATTGATAAAGGTAACTTTTGCATGAATGGTGACTTGGCTTAGAACGGCATAGGCATGAATAAAAAACGGTCATAATACAAGACACAAATTCACTGTGGTCACCTCAAGTTTTTCAACAGGGTATCAAGCTCTGAATGACCCCGACAAGATTTAAAAAAAATATATATCGAACAGTATAACACATTAGTTTGTCACAACATCAACAAACATACAAAATAGAACTACTAAATGTACCCATGGCCAATATTTTCCTGCCTTTGAACTGGTGCATATGCATGCGAGGGGTTAGACAGATGTGGCCTTTGGAAAAATAAATCCATACTATAAAAATTCGTTAAGGTTCCATGGAATCAGTGATAACATGTAACTCTTAATTTGTTGATCTTCAAAAACTGTCCTGAAGAAAAATGTTCCCCACCTCATAATACTTAATAAGAGTCTCTGATGACGGAAAGATTTACAACAGACTGTACCAGAATGTAAATTGACAAAAAATAAGTCTTATTATCAATCAATTTTGGAAAAATCTATATTGTTGTTAAATTTTGATAAAAACACTGTACTTTTATCACTAAAAGCTTTGGTACTAGTTTCAGTTAGTTTCATGAAGGTTTGATATAAATATTGATAATTAAAAACTTTAACAATACACTACCCTTTAATGTGAAATGCAAAAAAAAAAATTAAAAAAAAACAAACCTAAGTCCATTTATCAGTACATTGTGGAAAAATAGATAAATATTTTTAGGTACAATTTCTTGATCATAAAGGTGCCTCGATCCAATTTAGAAGGAATTCCAAAGAGACATGCCGATAAAGTAAACGATGTTTAAAGAACTTTAACTACAGACTGAACCTAAATGTAAAGTGCAAAAAACTTATTCCAATTACCAGTGAAATTCAGAAAGAAAATCTTTTTTTTTTCTCAAAATTTAGTTTTGAAACATGCTATATCTCTTGATCATGAAGAAGCTGCTATCCAAGTTTCAAATGATTTGATTAAGATTTGATGAAGTCATTGATGTTTGAAATTTTTTTTAACCATAGCGTGTACAAAAGAATGTAGGACAGAAAGTCACAGGACAAAAAGTCACAGACAAAAAGTCACGGACAAAAAGTCACAGGACAAAAAGTCACAATTTAGTTTTTAGAATATTTTTCTTTATAAAGCAAGAAAAAATAATTTAAAAAATAAAAGTTTTGTTTTTTTCTTGAAGTGTTAAACTTAAAGCAACTTTGTAATTAAAAATTATTCAATAAATATCAATAATGATCAAATAATTGTTATGAAAACAAGATGTCATCATGACATGGTACTTAAATGGCTTCATGGTGCCAAGAAATATAATTTTTGAATGATTAAAATTTACTATTTTTTTATTTAACAAAGCTTATGAACAATGTCCTACACTTCAAAATGAATAGATGTAATAAAAAGATAATATTTCAAGATCTTTCTTTTATATATTCAAACAATTGTCGAAGGATTAATTGTGACTTTTTGTCCTGTGACTTTTTGTCCTACCTAATTTGTGACTTTATGTCCTGTGACTTTTTGTCCTGTGACTTTCTGTCCGATTGGGATTGGGATTGATACACTTTAATAGAACAAGGACTTGTATAGGCTGTTTAGCATTAGTTTTTTAATTTTTGAAGTTGAAAATTATGTTACAGGGCACAAAGGTATCTTTAAATTTATTTCTTACTGAAAATCTAAAGCTATTAAACCATTGATGTGGGTTATACATCCAGTGAGTGGGAAGATGATGATCTCAGAGGTAGAGATTAACTTATAAAGATCAGTAGCCAGCTGGGCTACGAGACCTGAAAATTGCGCTTTTTGTTCAGAAATGGCGCATAGAGTGACACATGTAAGCTCCCACATGGCGCACAATATGTTTCATTTTGTATCTAAATGTTAAGATATTGTAAAATGGATATGATATATAATATATAAAACACCCGGCCCATTGAACCTTTTACTTTCAATTCAATATCAATGTTCTAATATCACATACTACATGCAATAAATCAACTATATTTGGTGTATGGACAGTGTTCAAGCTAGTCCTTTTCACAGGGCGGTCCACCCGCCCTTACCCGAGTGCCGCCCTGTGCCCTTTGTACAGTTTCCAGGGCGCCCTGCCTTTTTTTGAAGATGGATTGTATATTATTTTGTTCGTATTGATATGATCCGCCAATAACGAAATTTTACCTGGCTTTCTTTACGACTCCAAGCTAATCAACAGTAACATCAGGTGTCACAATCTGTTGTTCTAGGTTATCCGTTTATTGGATGGGTCATTAATGATCATCAACATTAATTCATTCAAATAGAATCGGTCCTGCTTCAGGTTAAAGTTTTTGGTCAAGGTATAGTTTTTGATGAAGCTGAAGTCCAATCAACTTGAAGCTTAGTACACTTGTTGCTTATCATATGATCTTTCTAATTTTAAAGCTAACTCAGACTTTTGACCCAAATTGCATGGTCCACATGAAATAGTACATAGTACACATGTTCCCTTTGATATGATCTTTCCAATTGTAATGCCAAATTAGATTTTTTACCCCCTTTTTTAATGGTTCACTAAACATAGAAAATGATAGTGCGAGTGGGGCATCCATGTACTATGAACACATTCTTGTTAATACTTATTTTCACTGTTCACTATATGATCCTAACATTGTGCATTTACAGCTGTTTTTTGCTGTATTGCCATTAAGCACGTGCACAGCAGAGGTAGAACAATCATGCATAATACACCAGTTACTTCTAAAAATACAATGACAGCTAATCACCTTAAGACAGTACAACATTTCTTTATACATTATAATTTAAAAGCAGGTAATCCAAACATAACATTATACTTAAAACCATTAACAAGGAAACCCTTTTAATTTGTGATCTTCCCTTATATTTCCATTTCCGCTTGTTTTCCCCACTAAAATGTTATAAATATAAATAGATTTTCTACACCATGATGTATAACACACCTACCTTTGTTGGGTGAAATCATTATTTCATAAAAAAAAATATGGCAAGAGTTGTACACATGAGAGCGCTTAGTATACAATTTCCCAAATAGTTCATGTTTCAACGGGCATTATTCTTTTTAAAGTAAGTAATCCACACTGATTTTTGAACTCGTCCAAGATAAAGCTGATTTAACCTATGAGCCCAAGACATTGCTGATTTAACCTCTGATATAAGTTGTTTCTATGTACCCTTCAAAGCATTGTGTGAGAGGAAAAAAGGCATGTGACATATACAATATGTACATGCATGGTAAGCAATGGTAATTAAAAAAAAAACTGTCCACATAATTCGCAAGCCTATACCAATCAATCAAAATCTTTAGAAAAAATCTAGGACAAGTTTTATGATAAATGGGTCTCATTGGGGTCTAAGCGTGACGCGGGATTGCCGATTATTTTGTAAGCGTGAAACGTGAAAGTCAAATTATTGTGTCGTGAAAACGGGAAATGAGGTCTAGCGGGATCCAGGAAATGACAAAAAAATGAGAATTGCTTACGTACATAGTGTAAGCGGGAAACGGGAATGTGACAAAACAGTAAGCGGGATCCGGGATCGGCACACCCCAATGAGACCCCCTGATAACAAAAAGAATCTGCAGCTTATCGTTCAAACTTTTGAACAGGACAGGAGTCAGAAAATGTCTCAAAAGCACATATACTTTAAAAGGGTAAAGAAATAATCTTCTACCAATCTTCTGAAAAACAATATGAACTGACGGCAACGCCTATTCACATTAGGAAAAAAACAAATTATACAACGGTATTATATAGTTAACATGGTTAAGAATTAATCTAAGAAAGTTTCAATAAATTCTAAAATTTTAGAAGAAATGGAGGATACACCATATACACTCCCCATATATAGCAATGAACAGTCAAATATTTGCTAAGCGAAAACCCAATTAATTTGTGGAAGTTTGTTTGAACGAAATTCATTCACTGGTTTAGAAAAGTATATTTACGCAAAAAAGAAGCAGTTGGTACATATAGCAAAGAATACAATTTTCTTAAAAAAAGAAGAGAGGAAACAGCTAGTGCAAACATTTTTAGATATTAGAAAGTTATTAGAATTTCTTTGAGAACAGTGATACTAAGTTGTTAACAGAAATACTTTGTGGTGAAAGAAATATACACATACTTTGTAAGCAACTGGGATTCTAAGTATTATCATCACAACTTTGGACAGCCTTGGTTTTCTTGAGATACACATCAACACTACTTCAAGACTGGAAGTGCAAAACTATTCTACCTACATATACCCAGATATGATAAATTAATGTATTGCCATAAATAGTTTGGAAGGCTTTGTCTTCATGAGGTTCATATTATTTGAACCTAAAGTATAGACCAATTAAATTTTCATACATACTGTAAATCGATGCCTCGTGTAGAGAGTGCTACGGTCACTGCAAGATAAGAACCATTGTAACAGCTCTTTGAAGGGTCCATATCCAATTAACCTTCATTTTCCATTTGCAGTCCAAATTGCCTCGAACTTTCAAATCGGTCTACATTAAGGTCCAAAGGGTCCAAAATTAAACTTAGTTTGATTTTTACAAAAATTGCATTCTTGGGGTTCTTTGATATGCTGAATCTAAACATGTACTTTGATTTTTGATTATGGGCCCAGTTTTCAAGATGGTCCAAATCGGGGTCCAAAATTTAACTTTATTTGATTTTAACAAAAATTGAATATATGGGGTTCTTCAATATGCTGAATCTAATCATGTATTTAGATTTTTAATATTTGGTCCTGGTTATCAAATTGGTCCACATTGAGGTCTAAAAGGTCTAAAATTGACATTATTTGATTTCATCAAAAATTGAATTCTTGGGGTTCTATGATATGCTGAATCTAACCTTGTATTTAGATTTTGGATATTGGACCATAGACCACATTCATTTGGTATATATTACAGCTAGGACCTTGGTACTCGTTTAATACATATACATGTACATCTATTGGGAAATATAAATTGACATCAGATTTACACTCAGGGATTTGTGTAACGTAGTAGCATATTAATTTTGTGTTTCTATTTTTTTGGAGGTCAAACGACCCCGATGACTTCCGTACACTATATACAAAATTAATGGCAAATCATCGGCACAGACCTGTCTAGTGTACAGTCAAGCTATATTTTTATCTATTGTGGTCTATTAGACAGATATTGGTAAATTTATTTTTTCACAAGGGCAAATAAATACACATTTGATATTTGATTATCAAAAACATCTTCAAATACAGCAAATATGACATGTTGACATGTTGCCACACATTAAAAAATGTTTTTGAAAATTGCTTTACACCTTTTGGGAAAATATTGTGTACGCGTTTTTCCAAGGGCAACTAATCTAAACGAACGACCATTCTGCACCTGAACAACCGCTACGGTAAACCGTCAACAAAAAGATGCAAACAATTAAATCATTGAACACTGTCATCCTGAAGAATATACTACACTGTCAGTATACAGGACACCAATGTCATTGTGATTTGCACATCTTAAAATTTTCAATTATGTTTTATATAGTTTTGTCTGATTGTAGAATATTCTGTACAAAATACCGTCAGACATAGTGAAAAAAATATATGATAGGATATGTCTAAGGCGTTACGCGCGATATGTTCGTACATGTAAGCGTAACACAACGTCGCGAATATTTCGTAACGTTCAAACCGAAAATTCGACTGAAACGTTGTTTTTAAGCAAGTGCGACATTCTTGTAAGACTCGGCAAAATCGACGGTGCTTTTTAACTACTTATCGAAAATTGATGTATTTCAGTTTTTTGAAAATTTAAGAAAAATAACATTTTAAAAAATCATAAATTCTACCATTATAAGAGCAGTGATAAGCAAACAATGGACGTAAATTTGAGTTGAGTTCGTTTTTAAGTTAAAAAATGGCGGTGCGACAAACTTGTAAGCCTTTGAAAAATCGCTCATAAATTACCATATATCATGTTTCAGGATATTTGTCTTTAAATTCATAAAATTAAGCAAATTAACATTGATGTAGTAAATACAAATACTACACTTTTTTCATTTTAGATAAATATTTTTTGATTCTCAAATCTGGAATCCCAATTTTTTTTCCCGCGGGACAGATTTGCCCTTTTAGTATTGAACGCGTTTTTTTTTCTATGACGTCATCATAACGTCATAAAAATGCATAAAGGAATGGAGGAACTATTCTGTTTAATAATGGAAAAACACGTTTTTCAAAATATTAAATAGTTTTGACGAAAATCATAGTTTAGTGGTTACAATAACTGAAATATGTTACGCGGGACAACCTAAAAATAGCCGTTTTTTTTAAATGAAGTTTCAACAATTATTTTATTTGTTTTTTATTTTAAAAAATCGTTATTTTTTAAAATACGTACAATGAGGGGGAGGACAGGGGTAAGGGAGACAAGGAGAAAGGGGGTAGGAGAAAGGAGAAAGGGGGTGGGAGAAAGGAGAAATGGGTAGGAGAAAGGAGAGGAAGGCTGGGAGAAAGGAGAAAAAGTTGGACAAAAAAATAAAATATGACAAAATAAAATATCTCTCTTTTTTCCGGTAAATTAAAAAAAAAATAAGGAGAAGAGGGGTAGGAGAAAGGAGAAGAGGGGTGGAAGAAGGGAGAAGGGTACCCCCTGTCCTCCCCCTCTACAATAGCAACTACTCAGAAGTTTTATAAATATTTTTCTCTAATTTTTAGTCAATTTATCCCTTTCTAGTGCACCCATTGTATAAAAAAAATCCACGTGTGCTTCGTTTGATCTCAGTTCTTCATTGGTTAAAATCCGATTATGACGTCGAATTTTCTTGTTTTCCTCCGAATTTCCTATTGTGACGGCATGAAAAAAAGGCGACCATGCCTGATGACATCACATAGAAAGAACACATCTTTTTGCAGATCAGTCGCAAAGAAGGAATAAGTTTGCCTGCGTATTGTTAGAAAATCATTAGATAAACAGATTCCACCACCAAATCTCGTGTAATACGATATTTATCCACTCTCGACAGTTAAATTTTAAATATTTCTTCTTCCGAATACGGGAGTAGACTCCTAGGTAGGAGTGTAAAACGCTCGGCGAGTCTCGGGTTTAGTCGCACACCAGTCGTGTCCAATCCGGATCTCAAAAACCGATTCCGATATGCAGTTTATTGTATAATAGATACGTCAGCAAAACCAGTGTACACATCATGCACATATTTAATGGATTTGTCATAAGGCGCTAACAACAAAACGCAACGATAAGAATAGGAAACACAACCATAAAAATAATTATGGAGGAATGGTGAGACAGTGGCGGACCCCTCCCCCCCCCGTATTTTCCACCTTTACCAGATGAACCACTTCAGTTGGAAAATCCTCTTGAAGTGTAGAATCCCTTATTGTTGATTATTCACTATTGCCGTATTGGAGGGGGAGGACAGGCGTAAGGGAGACGGGGAGAAAGGGGGTAGGAGAAAGGAGAAAGGGGGTGGGAGAAAGGAGAAAGGGGGTAGGAGAAAGGAGAGGAAGGCTGGGAGAAAGGAGAAAAAGTTAGAGAAAGGAGAAAAAATAAAATATCTCTCCTTTTAAAATTTTTTCTTATATTTCAAGAAAAAATATCTCAAAAGGAGATGTTTTATTCTAATGGGAGAAAGGAGAACAGGGGTAGGAGAAAGGAGAAGATGGGTGGGAGAAGGGAGAAGGGTACCCCCCTGTCCTCCCCCTCGTATTGGGCTATTCCAGAAATAATCCATACCCCCCTATAGTCCAAATAATTATGACGTCTTAAAAGGCTATTATAATTTTTTTCTTTGACGCCTTACATCGACGACGTTAATGTAAGGCGTCAAAGAAAAAAATTATAATAGCCTTTCAACAGGTCGGGACCACTACCTTATATGGAAATGCATAAATTAGCATACTTATGTTCTCGCACATGTAATTGTTTATTTACATGTGACGCAATTTATTTTTACCTAGGTTTTTGACCAATCCACTAAATGAGTTACAATGCATGATGGACTACTACGTGTTTACAATCAACCAAGAACACGTGTTATTTACTGAAAACAACACATTTTTTCGTGCAATGCGGGATTCACAATTTCGCTTAGTTTTTCATTTTGTGTATCCTTATTTATAGTTCGTGATATAAAGTATTACTTCCATGCTCAGATTAACGAAGAGTTGTTTCTATGCGAAGAAAAAAGGGTTTGAATTACCCGATATATAGCCATTAACATCATGTTTGATGATGGCACAGAGATTTCATGTATTGTTCCACCAGAAGCAACGAAACAACTGCGAAAAAACACAATTACCCATGAGACAAACTTACTGGTGTAAAGTAAGCCGTCGATAACAGCCGGAGTACAGTAATGTTTGTATATATAGATAATTAAAGGCAAATATGGGATCCTTGAATTTTGTGTTCGTAAAAAAGGCGAAGAAATATTTACATACATGGCAGTGTTAACAAAATCTATAAGTATTTTTGTTGGTCACATTTCAGTATATGGGACTTCCAAATTGTTCCCTTTTTTTAAGGTAGTGAAGTAAGCAACTGTAGTTTCAGTTTGTTCGTTTTTTAACGGGCTCAGACATTTGACAAACTGAATAAAATCATTACAGCTGATTTCTTAAACCTACAAAGTAAAACTTTGGTTGGCTTGCTTGCTTTGTTTGTATAGTTGTTTATACAAGCTTTGAAAATAAGATTGACATCTTTAAACAATATATATATATATATATATAGGCATAGTTTAACTTGTATATTTTATATTTTGTACAATATACAAACAAAGCAAGCAAGCTAACCAAAGTTTTGCTCCACATGCATTAGGAAATAAGCTGTAATGATTTTATCCATATGTATGTGCGACAAGATGGAAAATTTGATATGTTTTGTGAAAATTGCAGCGTTGGATCTATAATAAAAAAGAAGATGTGGTATGATTGCCAATGAGACAGCTGTCCACAAGAGACCAAAATGACACAGAAATAAACATTTATAGATCACCGTACGGTCTTCAACAATGAGCAAAGCCCATACCGCATAGTAAGCTATAAAAGTCCCCGAAATGACAATGTAAAACAATTCAAACGAGAAAACTAACGTCCCTAATTATATAAAAAAAATGAACGAAAAAAAAATATGTAACACATAAACAAACGACAACCACTGAAATACAGGCTCCTATACAATATATTTTTTTTTGATGAGATAGATTTCTTGTCCTTTTATATATTTAATTGAGCCGGTTTTTTTTTTGTTTTTTTTTTTGTTTGGATTGTTTTACACAAGTAATTTTTGGGTCATTAATAGCTTACTTTTCAGCATTGGACCTATGACTGCTTACTTTACTAAATTATGTCTTTGTTGGAAAGATGTCTCATTTAGTTTAGTTTAAACATATTTATTTATAGTGGATTGGGAAACAAGTTTTCCAACTTATATTAATCCCTTTCCACTTTGCGGGATGTCTCATTTGGCACTCATACGTCATCTTCTTATTTCTATATACAAAGCACGTTTTAGAAAAAAAAATAATAGGTAATATGGCACCCACTATGATCCAGAGACTTTTAATATTGGAGATATTTTACATATGTCAACAGGACAGCAGCCGAACGATAAAAAACCTCTGAGGTATATTTTGTGATAAAATTAGCAACAAACGATATTATCGATGGATGAAACTATAAAAAATGTATTGAGCTAAATACCGTACCCGCTCAGTGGCGGATCCAGGGGGCGGGGGTTCAGGGGGATGGACCCCCTTTTTTGGACGATCAGTGCATTTGGATGGGGACATGTAGTTGGAACCCCCTCCCCTTTTGTCCAGGGTTAGGACCCCCTTTTTAAAATGGCTGGACCCGCCCCTGCCGCTTTCATAACACTTCTTTTTAGCATACTGAATATTATGATGTTCTTACTATTAGTTCAGGTCCTGATAAAAAAAAAAACACATTCAGTACAGAAAGAAGTGTTTCAATAAAAGTTTCGTGTTTTTCTTGGCAGAAATGATTTTGCAAGACACTATACAGGTTTAAAAGAGCTCAAATGATTTTCTTACTGGACAGTGATCACTTCATTGTAAATTTCACTGCGTCGTGAAATTAATGCAGGTTCAATTCATAACAATGCACAAAACCGGTTCAACTACTTTTGCAAGGCGAAAAAGAAAGTCGAATCGTGAAGCCAATAAACAATATTTTTTTAATCTGAGCATGCAAATTGAAGATTACGTTATATATTTTACATTGAATATATTTGCAGAATAAAAACTTTGGTAATGAGAGTCCCAGACAATATATTAATTGACTGTTTTCCCACTAATTCCACGTGTTTTAAGTAGTTGTTTACTCGTAGTAGCCCACAATGCATTGTAGTTCATTGAGTCGATTGGTCAGTTTTTCAAGGCCATATTGGCCTTGTGTTTTGGAAATTACTATGCAAATATATTCTGACGTCAGAAAATCTAGAGTTCTCGACCTGTTCAAGACGTCATAATTATTTGGACTAACCCCCCTATAGAAGGTTAAGGATTTCCAGAAAAAAATCTGTTAAAATCTCAGATTTTCAAGAAAATATTCTGTAAGTTGTCAATAATTTCCAGATTATTTCAAAAATTCTAAAAAATATTCCAGGAAAAAAATGAGAATAATACTAAAAATTCCAAGAAAATATCCTGTGGAAATAAATATTTCCAGACAAATTTAATTTCCAACAGAAAAATTCCAGATAAACAATTTTCATGAAACATATAAGTTTTAATATTGTTTTTTTTGTGTCATACATGTAGATGATTAGATCAAACTGGCATTCATTCAGTGTATGGCAGCTGTATGCTTACTTGTTTTTGTTTAAATGTCTTTGTGATCAAGTTCATCCATTTCAAATGTACAATCATTCAATGGATAATTTATCTTGGGTCTTTTTATATTGTTATGATACATTACGGTCTCTGGTAAGGGTGAAGGTTGGCTCCTGTTGTAATGTTTAAAACACTACATTTTTTTATGCACCTTTTCTAAATCAGATGCCATTGACATTGTTCAGTGGTTGTCATTTGTTGGTGTAGTAACTTGTTCATGTTTCTGGTTTCTTTTTTTTTCATATAGATTCCACAGTTGGTTTTCTGTTATTTTTGGGGCCCATTATAACTTGTTGCTTGGTGTGAGCCAAGGCTCCATGTTTTTGACCTATACCTGTTAACTTTTTATGCGCTGTGATTTGGGTTGAGAGATGTCTCATTGGTATTCTTACCACATCTTCTTGTTTATACATGTAGGACTCTAAAGTGCGATGGTCACGCTAAAGTGCAATGGTCTACGCTAAAGTATGACGGTGTCTCACGCTAAAGTGCAATGTTTGTTTGTTCCCTAAAGTACGATGGTACAGCACGCTAAAGCGCGATGGAACAAAAGAGAAAGATTCAAGGGCACTAATGTCAAAAACAAGTCTTTTTGCGAAATCTAGTTTGCAATGATTCAACATATATACAACTTAGATTGACAACTAATACAAATAAATTTTGGAAAATCACTTGGATCATTTTGAATATCAATGTTTAGTGAGAGTTTAATGTCTCTAGCATATTTTGATTTTTCGTATGATAGGTGGTGAGCAGTTCTCTTTTCTGTAGTTCCACATAAACGACAGTTATAGTCTGGGTCCATTTTTTACCATATCTGTTGACAAAAAAAGACTATTTTGGATTTGTTTTAAAGGGTTGAAGGGTAGAAAAAGCACATCATAAGTTGTGATTGAAAGTTGTTTGTCTTACGTCCAGTGGCATGTATTTCATTCATATTTCGGGACTGTACATATTGAAAATTGAGCCGATTTAATCAAGATTTAAAAAAAGACAATTTTATTATAGAGCAATTATAAGACTTACAAATGTACTCCAAATCCAGGGCTGGTTTAACACCATGTTAAATAAGGCTTTACGTATATTATTATATACAGTGGCGGATCCAGAGGGGGGTTCCGGGGGTGCGCACCCCCCTTTATTTTGGCAGATCAATGCATTTGAATCGGGACATATGTTTTGCACCCCCCCTTTGCCCTGGGCTAGCACCCCCCCTTTCGAAAATTCCTGCATCCGCCACTGATATATGAAATATCCTGACTGCCAAATATACATCACTGATTTCTGATTTCATGGACATAAATATGTTAAGTGCACTGTAAAACAGTTTCAGTTTACGTTTTTGAAATAGACATTAAACCTTGTTTTTTAAGTGCATATATAAAGTATAAGATTTACAGTAGAAGTTGATAACTTTAAGATTTGTCCTTGTGAGAAAACAATACTCGGGTCATAAAGACTTTTTTTAAATCTTGGCTAGTATATATATTGGCATAGTCATACATGTTCAAATGATAAAATACTGACCATGGCTTTATATGATCGGAAAGGTCTTTCAATTGCGGGTAGACAAGAAGTTTTTATATTCACAATTAAAAAGATATTAACCAACATTATATAAATAGCTACACAACGAAGTGAGATCTCTGTTTTCTTCTTCTGTATTTTGTTGATGTTGGTACTTGTTCGATTAATTTTCGTATTTTAAACTGGAAATTTCTACTTTCCAGGGTTATCCAGTACCTTAACTATATAGACTACTCGAAACTTCACAGTAATTATTTTTATCAAATATATTTATTTTTAACCGGCGGTAACCGGAACACACCTTAATTACGATTTAAACTTAACCCACAAACTAATGAAATATTGTCACTCACCACTTCAAAACGTTGTAGTATTCAAAGTTCTCGTCCGATTTTCTTGTTTTGTACATCAGTCGATTTGTTTTGAAAAATTGAATAATTCTGAAAGACCACAGACGAGATTGAAATAAACAAAGGGGTTTTCCGACAGGTATTAGAGATAACCTTTCGCAATAAAAACCATGTGATGATAAGAAGTATGTCTGGTCAATTTAGGACGGCGGCATCGCACATGGTCACAAAGGGCTATTAACGATAACATACTAATTAGTCAGTTTCCATATCTTTTCTACAGAGCTCCCCGGGTTATAAATAAGTGCTAACAAATCGTTGTAGTTCCTGTCAATATAATACTTCCATGGTTCAACATAAATAGATTGTTATATTGGTTATCAAAATCAGCTAGTGGCAAAATCTTCTGAGTTTTGAATTTTATAAGCTCCAGACATCCCCCCTTTTTTTTGTAAAACAAAATTTTTGTTTAGTATGTATGTTATCTTTATATTTATATTATAAAATCTTCAATATAAATTTGAATAAGAAATGACTGATTTTCTACAAAAAAAAATTGTATACTGGAATGAAATTTGAGAAGTTATCAAAGGAGTAGGTTCAGTAAGACCCCTTTTTGGCTCCAAAATTAAGCAGCTTTGCAAAATTGAGCAAATGTAATCTTTTAGCTATTTTTTGGAAAGTAGAATGCTTCTGCTACATAAATATGTGCTGTTTTTGACAATACAATGTACATATATCGTGTACTAGCATCATAAAGTCATGCTAAATTACTGAAATCTTCACAATTATAGCATTTTAGTTAAATTTTAGACAGTTTCCGTCTAAAGCTTAGATAATGCAGCCTCTAATGAAGAGAAGTTATGTATACAGCATTACGGGTAACGAGGGTAAAGGGGCGAGTTTCTTCATATTTTGGCTTGGTAAATATGAATGTCATGTGAATATTCTGAGACATTTATTCAGGAGATTAAATATTTTCTTTGGTAATATCTTCTGACATCAGACTCGGACTTCTCTTGAACTGAATTTTAAATGTGCGTATTGTAAAGTGGCCGCATTCGTGTTCATTCATAATATTAAAATGTAAGTTGTATTTGATGATAATACATAACATATATAAAGGTTGAGGATGAACACGGATGCGGCCACTTTCATTTTTGACGAAAACCATCTTAAAAGTGACGTTTTTTGGCATATTTGTTAGATTTTTAACCGGATTTTTGTGACAAAAATGTCGGTTATTGATTTGGAGATGTACGGCGGGCGGGCGGGCGGGCGGGCGGCAATCAAATGTTGTCCGTGCATTAACTCATGAACCGTTCAATCAAAGCTTTTAAAATTTTAATATGTTGTTACTGACAACTAAATGAAGGTCAAGTTCAATAATGGCGATTTTGACTTTTACTGTTCAGGAGTTATGGTTCTTGAAAGATTGAAAAATGAAGTTTCCAGTCGTGTCCGTGCATTTACGCATGAACTGTTCTACTAAAGCTTCCCAAATTTTAACATGTTGTTACTGATGACAAAATGGAGGTCATGTTTAATAATGACGATTTTGACTTTTACCGTTCAGGAGTTATGGTTCTTAAAAGATTGAAAAATGGAGTTTCCAGTTGTGTCCGTGCATTTACGCATGAACTGTTCTACCAAAGTTTCCCAAATTTTAATATGTTGTTACTTATGACAAAATAGAGGTCATGTTCAATAATGGCGATTTTGACTTTTACTGTTCAGGAGTTATGGTTCTTGAAAGATTGAAAAATGGTGTTTCCAGTCGTGTCCATGCATTTTCTCATGAACCATTCAACCAAAGCTTTTGAAATTTTTATATGTTGTTACTGATGACAAAATGGAGGTCAAGTTTAATAATAAGGATTTTGACTTTTACCGTTCAGGAGTTATGGTTCTTGAAAGATTGAAAAATGGAGTTTCCAGTCGTGTCCCTGCATTTACGCATGAACTGTTCTACCAAAGCTTCCCAAATTTTAATATGTTGTTACTGATGACAAAATAGAGGTCAAGTTCAATAAAGACGATTTTGACTTTTACCGTTCAGGAGTTATGGTTCTTGAAAGATTGAAAAATGGTGTTTCCATTTATGTATTACTGAAAAATTATTACACCAGGGTTTTCGATATCACAAACTGGTCAAAACATTTACTAAATTTTATCACCGGTATAAGGAAATAATTCGTAAATATAACTCAACATGCAGACATCTTATACGTTCAGGTATTTCACATCCAAAATTTTATGGAAATATTCTTTATAAAGCACAAAAATGTCAGTATTCTCCTCAGAAACTAACAAAACCTTTAAATAGACTTATTAAAAGGGGATATAGTTACGATACTGTTGTCAGGTCATTAAAGATTGCATATTTTGGCTTTAACATTGATTCACTGATAGGGTCTTTGCATCGGAACTAAACACATTTATTTCTAAAAAAACAGTTGTTGGCATGACACGGGTTATGTTCTTCTCATATTTTTTATGATAGTATGATACTAAACCCCTAACGGGAGGGATTGTACCTGATATTCATATGATGAAGACATAATCTTTCAATCAGTTTAATTGAGGTCTGGAGCTGGCATGTCAGTTAACTGCTAGTAGTCTGTTGTTATTTATGTATTATTGTCATTTTATTTATTTTCTTTTGTTACATCTTTTGACATCAGACTCGGACTTCTCTTGAACTGAATTTTAATGTGCGTATTGTTATTGTTTTACTTTTCTACATTGGCTAGAGGTATAGGGGGAGGGTTGAGATCTCATAAACATGTTTAACCCCGCCGCATTTTTGCGCCTGTCCCAAGTCAGGAGCCTCTGGCCTTTGTTAGTCTTGTATGATTTTAAATTTTAGTTTCTTGTGTATAATTCGGAGTTTAGTATGACGTCCATTATCACTGTACTATTATGCATATTTTAGGGGCCAGCTGAAGGACACCTACGGGTGCGGGAATTCTCGCTACATTGAAGACCCATTGGTTGCCTTCGGCTGTTGTTTGCTCTGTGGTCGGGTGGTTGTCGCTTTGACATATTCACCATTTCCTTTCTCAATTTTATTTCCAGTCGTGTCCGTGCATTTTCTCATGAACCATTCAACCAAAGCTTTTGAAATTTTTATATGTTGTTACTGATGGCAAAATAGAGGTCAAGTTCAGTAATGATGATTTTGACTTTTACCGTTCAGGAGTTATGGTTCTTGAAAGATTGTAAAATGGCGTTTCCATTCACGTTGTTGCATTTACTCATGAACCATTCAATCTAAGCTTTTCAAATTTTTATATGTTGATACTGATGACAAAATGGAGGTCAAATTTGATGTTGACAATTTTCACTTTCACCATTCATCAGTAATGGTTCTTGTGATATTGCCAGGACACAAATAAATATTAATAAATCCGGTTTGCTGTCGTTGTGACAGCCTCTTGTTCATATTTAAGCTTCAATCGGAGCGTTTTTAATGACTGATCAGTTAAAATCTTTTACATAAACTAATCGAATCAATTGAAATATACACTTAAGTGTTTAAAAAGTGTCCTAAATATCTCGTTAGATGAAACTGAAATTTGGGGCCAAAATCGGCCCTTACCGGACCTACTCCTTTAATGTTCTCATACCACAGTCACAATTTGAAAATGTTTTCTCCAAATACAAATGGTTTTTAAAAAAATTATAAATTAGTTCACAATACATTACAAAATAAATGTGTCTCTAATCTCATATAATTTCCTGTACATGCAGTTTTACAATTTTCTATTTGTCGCCTGCAACTAAAGTGGCCAAATCTAGACATCTAACAATCCTTCTTTGGGGAACGATTTATATAATTTCTCATTGTTTTCAAATTCCTGTATTTCTTTACATGTTATAATTTCCTAAAACATCATGAAATTAAAGAAAATTACAAAACTTTTAAACAATTGTTAAACTCTAAATTTGTATAATATGAATGACATTTGATTTTTTAAATGTATACATGTTTAACATTTTTAAAGTTAAGATAAGTTATGGAACTGAAAGATGATACATTATGTATATATATTCAAAACATATTCATATAATAGATGTAATCATATTAATCCACTTAGACAAATAGAGTCAATGTATTATAATGATTGATAAATAAACGGAAAAAATAACAATTTAAATAATAAAAAAATAAACTTTTCTAATTTTAAAACTGAGACTAAATATTTATTTTTGCAGAGCAAGGGATTATGGATACATAGTTCCTAGTATTTATCTCCTTTGTCTTATAACATGTGGTTCAAGTAATTGCATGTAGTATATTATGATATAATTAAAGTCCACAGAAATGGCCATGTGTTCACAGTGGGACTTCTTTAAAGCTTTTTAATTACTGATTGTTTGTCAACTAGATGGCTAGATAAAATAATCTTCAACCTCAACAACTATGAAAAGCAGTAGGTCCTGGTGTGTGGTTTCTCACAAATTTCAATACAAACATACTTGTAGAGAACATAAATCATTGTAAATAAAACCCTATAAATCCAGATAGTGAACTATGATTTTGTTTTTATTTTAAAACCATTAAAACACTGACTTGTAAATAGTTGTAAAAATCTTGATTTGTTATCAACATCCAGTATTTTTACTTAGTCATTTCTTTTGATTCTTCATTTCTTAGTATGGATGTTTTGCATTTTTTATCATAAACCTTATAGCTGCATTAAAATATGACTCCTTCACAATAAAAAACAAACTTGAAACAAAAAGATAACTATGGGTCTATAATCAAGTTTGATTACAAAATCAAAAGTTAAATATAATTAGTGGAATTTGGATGTTAGAACCATTTGTTATGTTTATAAAGGTTTTTTTTTTATCATTTTTGTCATGAATAAATTATAATATACACAGTATTCATATCAATTTAATTTCACTTAGTTCTAGAAATGCAAGTTTCAAAATATTTTTTTTAATCACAGGCATTTATTTTCTGAGAATTTTTTCCCTTATGCCATGACCATAACCATGATAACACATGTTTTATGAAAATGCAAAAAAGCAAACAAGTTCTATAATACCAATATACTGATATACATGCATGTACATGTAACTTCCATGGTAAAAGAAAAGAGGGGGAAATATTATTATCTCAATCTCCAATTAGAAGTTGTGAATTGTCCCAATAAGATTACAAATGTAATAGTAAACATGTCATGTGGTGTTGAAAGTATGCATTTCTTTTGAAGTATTATCACTATCAATATCTACATGAATATCATATCCCCTCAATGTTATGTTAGAAGCTGAGGTACATGAACAAATGTACATTTTTTTATTTTTTTTTAGGTCCTATTGCAAACAATTTCAAATTTACAACTCTCAGACTTAATAGATATAGGAAGATGTGGTGTGAGTGCCAATGAGACAACTCTCCATACAAATAACAATTTAAAAAGTAAACCATTATAGGTTAAAGTACGGCCTTAAGTTCAGTACTGACAACTCTGGCTTACAACATGTATGGACACACTTTATACATGTAGTATTAAAATAATAAAATGTGGTATCATTTCCAAATTGCCAATAAGACTACTCTCCAATAGTTAAGATAATCATGCCATCTGCTGTGGGTATTTTTCAATTTTCACATCTTTTGATCCACTGGAAGGCGTCAAAGCAAAAGCTTAAAATAGCTTTCCTAGACATCATAATTATTTGTACTAACTCCCCACCAGAGATCAAAAGATACAAAATTAACCACTTAAGAATATCGTACAGCCTTCAACAACGAGCAAAAACCTATTAAACCACTTTAAATTTCTGGTACATTGTTTGTAAAGATACATAGGGCTTTAGAATTACCTAATGAACTACAGATATACATACAAGCACAAATTTATCTTAAGTTTACTGAAAGCGACTAGAATCCAGATTTTCCATGGAATTTTTAAACTTTTATTGTTGCCTTCTATAGGATGCTCTGGATTTCCAGAAATTTTCTAATAACAACAGCATAATTTTCCATGGAATATTTTAATTTATCTTTTTGCCTTCTATAGGACCGACATGGAATTCCAGATTTTTTTCTGAACCACATCCCAAATTTTCCATGGATTTTTTTCTGAACCCCATATACCTTCTATAGGGGGGGTATGGATTATTTCTGGAATAGCCCATTCACTACATGTATCTGTAGCATTAACATCCTGACACAAATATGTGTGCAATACGCATTGCTGAAATGTGACGTTTTTCTCCTCAAAAGATGATATTGTTGTAACAAATCTGTGTTTATTTTTTTTATAGTTTATGAGCATGGCACCTACATCCCCATTTATCTTGTTTGAAGAAAAATTGATGGAAGTCATCAAAAAAACACCAAAGACATCACCCCTGGAGATATATATTTTAAAAATATATCTGGAAATGAAAACAGAAACTGACATTGTTCAGGTTTGTACTATAGTCATGATAGTAGGATATAGACTGTCTGATGGACATGCATGACAATTTTTTATACCCTGTAAGAATATAAGATGGTCCCAAATGTTTGTTTGTAGACTGTTAACATCATGTAAAAACTTGAAGGCATTATTTGACGTTTTTATACCCCATCAAATGAAGTTTGTGTGGGTATATAGGAATCACCTCTGTCTGTCTGTCTGTCTGTCCATCCGTCCTGCTCATTGTCCTGAGCAGAACTTTTGTACCTTAGTACCTACATTGTAGGATTATCAAACTTGGTATGTGGATGAATCATATACGGGAGGTGGATGTGTCACGAATGAAATTATGTCACAATGACCTTGACTTTGATCTTCATGATAGCAAAACGAAGATGATGTGTCACGTACCAAATTTAGGTCAATGTGACCCTTGACCTTCATGATAGTAAAATGTCATCCACTTTTTTCTTTATAATTTTTAAAGCTTTTCTTCTTCATGTTCTTCATGTCATAGCTTTTGTACTGTAGAGCCTAGGTGGTTGTATCATTGGCATAGCTTTTGTACTGTAGAGCCTAGGTGGTTGTATCATTGGAAGATGAACTTCTTGCGATATCAGATGTAAGTCTCATGACTTATAGGGTTAGGCAAGTGAGAGGGAAAAAGGGGTGGGGTATAGAGTTGTGCTCATAGTTTCAAGTTAGATTTAATATGGAACAAGAATTTCATTGCAGACTCAATACACATGATACATTTACAAGTTTAACTTCATACCCTTGGGAAGGAGATTTGAAAGAATTTTGACACGCATCTTCATCAGTGATATCTCACCCATTATTTCATGATGTTATTATTATACAATTTTATTTCTATCTATTATTCAATTTTCCGTATTTAGCGCCAAAGTTCGGGAGCGGAGTATCACTAATAAGCATCAGTTCACACAGATTTCTTGTTTTGCTCTTGCATACATATATTATTATTTAGTGTACAGTTTTGTAACTGCTGAATATTGATTTTCATGTGTGTTATCTTTAGAGTAGGAACCAAGTATGACAGTCCCCCTCTAGATGAGAAGGACAGTTGTGGACAGAATTCAAGGAAAAGGAAAGAAAAGAATAGACTTTACACCTGGATAAAAAATTTCATAACAAGAAAGACGTGTGCACCTGTGGAATCTTGTGAGTTTATGATGTTTATCATGTTTATATGCACATTGATTTAAGAATTGAATGCATATTTTTTGTACTTAATCGGCGTGTAAAAGCGTTGACCGAAGCACATTTTATATAAAGCGTGGAAGCCCTTCATACAAAAAATGTGTGCACGTTCAACGCTTTTACACGCCCATAAAATGCAAAAAATCTGCATTCAATTCTTAAAATTACATTTTCAGTCAAAAAAAAACCAAAATCACATCAAAGTTCAAGGCAATATTTTTTCTGCGCCAGTCGAGTGTTTCGTCTATAAAAGACTCATTAGTGACACTCTTATCTAAAACTATGCAAATCCAAATCACTATGAAGTTGAAGAGATTATAAACCCAAAATATACCGAAACAGGGAACCAAAATAAGACCAAGGAAATCCTATGCCTTGAAGTAGAAAAACTTTATTGTTTTAAACAATTTCAAAATTTATAACAGCACATTTAGTTTGATGAATCACGTCAGCACCGAAGTGTTGACTAGCGGAGCGGGTTAACCTCTAGGAAGAATACCTCCACCAGCAGTGAAAACCATCATGGTGTTAAAAAAAAAAATCACATCAAAGTTCAAGGCAAGATTTTTTCTGCGCCAGACGCGCGTTTCGTCTATAAAAGACTCATCAGTGACGCTCTTACATGTATCTAAAACTATGCAAATCCAAAATCACTATAAAGTTGAAGAGCTTATAAACCCAAAATATACCGAAACAGGGCACCAAAATAAGACCAAGGAAATCCTATGCCTTGAAGTAGAAAAACCTTAGTGTTTTAAACAATTTCAAAATGTATAACAGCAAATTATGAATTTCCAACATAGTGTATTTTAACAGATTTGAGCTAGGACTTACATTTTCTGAGCTATAAGGGGCTAAAAGGGGTTAAAAAAGACTTCTCTTTTTTGTTCGTCAAATTTTTATTTTTCATCTTATTTTGGTTTTGTTTTTTATGCCCCGCCACGAAGTGAAAGGGGCATATAGATTTACCCTTGTCCGTCCGTACATACGTATGTACGTCCGTCTGTCCCGATCTTGGTTAAGTTTTGCGTTAAGGTCCATTTCTCAGAATGTGATAATGATGTACCAATGATATTTCATCAGTATATTCTTCTTAAATAGTACTACATTGATCAACAACATTTGGGTCAATTTGACCTACATTTCATGCTTGATTGACTTCAATAACTTTTTTCATAAATGACCATTGTGAAGAAACCTATTGTAATATATGAATGATATTTCACCACTGTGGTGTTCCTATGTAGTGTAACACAGTTCAACAGTTCAGCATCTTTTGGGTCACTATGACCTACATTTTATGCTTGAGTGATTTTGGTTAAGTTTTGCGTTTAGGTCCATTTCTCAGAACCCTATGGTAGTGCATCAATGATATTAGACTGTTGTAGTGTTCTTGCTTAGTGCAACACAGTTCAGCATCTTTTTGGTCAATATGACCTACATTTTATGCTTCAGTGGTTTTGGTTATGTTTTGTGTATAGGTCCATTTCTCAGAACCCTATGGTAGTGTATCAATGATATTAGACTATTGGTAGTGTTCTTGCTTAGTGCAGCACAGTTCAGCATCTTTTTGGTCACTATGACCTACATTTTATGCTTCAGTGATTTTGGTAAAGTTTTGTGTCGAGGATTATTTCTCAAGAACCTAATGTAGTATATCAATGATATTAATGTATTGTAGTGTCCTTGCATAGTGCAGCACAGTTCAGCATCTTCTAGAATACCATGACCTACATTTTATGCTTGAATGATTTTGGTCAAGTTTTGCATTTACTGCCATTTCTCGGAATCTGTGGTAGTGTATCAATGATATTACACTGTTGTAGTATTCTTGCACAGTGCAGCACAGTTTGACCTCTTTTTGGTCACTTTGACATATCTTATGCTTGAGTGACTTTGGTTTAAATTTGCCATACAGCTCTTTTCAGCAGCATTTTGGTCAATTTTTACATGAGACAACATGGAACCTCATATTGATCTTAATGGCAGGGCATCTGTGGCTTACAGACACATTTTCTAGTTTTTCTTTATGTTCCTTATGAACTTTCGCATCAGTAGAGTACGACAGATTTAGCATAGCTTTTACCGTTTTCGAGCTATTAGGGGCCAAAGTGGTGCTAAATAAAAAAAAAACCAAAAAAAAGTTTTTTTATTACTAATCAGAATTCTCTGTCCAGCATATTACTGTGTCCAGCATATTATTGTGTCCAGCATATTATTGTGTCCACTTTAGTAGTGTGTCAATGCTTGCCCAAATGAACACCTGTTCGACCACTGCGGTCGTATCATGCTGCGCTTGGCGTAGCTCTTTATTTTGGTAATGCTTCAACCAAATGATAATATCTTTGGTATGTAGCCTTATTATGAAGAGTTACAGATTAAGTTAGAGTTTGGTGACGGTTCAATGATTTTCACGGAAGCTACAGCCCTTGGACATAGAAAAATTCAATATCAAAGAAATTGTAAATGTAAAACCACTGGCAGTGGGGCTAAACAAACCAAATATAAAACATACAAAACAATAAAAAGTAAAAGACATAGGTTAAAGGTAAAAGTGGTCCAAAATATAAAATATTTCTATACATACAAAATTACAGTGAATTATAAGTATTCCACACTTTTTTTTGTAATGTTCAACCAATTGATTTTATTTTTGGTATGTGGTCTTATCATGAGAAGTTACAGATTAAGTTCTACTTTGGTTGTGGTTGAATAATTTTTACGGAAGTTACGCCCTCGGACTTAGAAAATTACAGTGAATTTGAAGTTTTCAGCACTTTTTTATGTCCCGCCACAAAGTGGTCGGGACATATAGTTTTACCCTTGTTTGTCATTCTGACTTGTTGCGCAACAACCAGTTTTCCAGACTTTTTTACTAAACACCTTGAGATATTGAACTGATTTTTGGTATATAGATATTTATTGATGTTACAGATTGAGTTTGAGTCTTGTTACGGTTCATTGATTTTCACTTTTGTCGTTCAAGAGTTATGGGACTTTGTTCATTGAAAATTGACATTTTTCACAAAAACTCAAGTTTACTTTGACCAATTCTTACTAAATTTTAACATGATGTTACATGTAGGTCCTATGTAGAGTAAATGCCTTTGGTTTTTGTTATTTTCCCTATTGTCCTTTTAGAGTTCTGGAGTTGGGAGCGGACTAAGTAACTTACTTTTTTTTTGTGAATAACTAAAGAATATTTTTTTCCTATTTTCATTTAGATTTTTTTTGGTTCTATATTTAATTTATTATTTTTTTCATTATTTTATTAAATTTTATTTTTATAAAAATAATTGTCTGTTTGCTTTTAAAATTCACATAGTGTTTCTTCTTTTGTTTTGTTTGAAATAGACATGATCTGATAATTACAGTCGAATCTGCTTAATCCGACACCTGAATATTCCGACATCCTGTGAAATCTGACAAAATTTACTGGTCCCGAAAGTTTTCTTTAACATTCTTTGTTAAAAAATCTTCTGTATTCCGTCACCCGTCTACTCCGTAATCCGACAGCATTTTCAAGTCCCAGCCTTCATAAGTACTCTAATTATACTTGTTTAATCCGACCCTTTGATCTCCTTAATCAATTTATAAACAAGGTAATCATAATTCAGTCAGGTGTATTTCATGCATTTTTATTAAAGGTAATTTAATCCATTACCTGTGTACACAAATATCTTGTTATTTTTTATTGATCGGATAGGAAATTTGAGGCTCAGTACGGGATAAAAACATTTCTACAACATATGGAAAATATATAAATCTTAATACATACTTTTCATAATGTCTTTCTTAATTCAATGTGAGTAAATTGTTGGGGAAAAAAATCCAGACGAAGAAATATTGCTAATTGGACTGTGAAATGATTTCATTTTGACAGTTTAATTTATGTAACCAGTGTCGAAGACGATATTCCGACTAAATGATACAAATAACCATGACTGGGAAAATAGTTAAACAATTGATGAAGACTAACACTGTAAATGTTCTAAGAACTTGTCAATCTCACTGAAATTTATCGTACTAAATATTTACAAGATCTTGGGAATTCGTACTTGACGTGGTGTAATGTTTCATAAACACTATTTTTCTTTAAAGGATCTCCTTAGTAAAACCTATTTTGGGTGTTATTGCCCACGTTTGTATCTTACATGCTTATTTCACTTTTATCAAATGTGAAACCCGAGTATTCCGACACCCTGTCCAATCCGACATATTTCTCTGGTCCCGAGGTGTGTCGGATAAGACAGGTTCCACTGCATATGTTTTGAAATGAACTATAAAAAAAATTCGGAATGGGCGTATATTGCACTTGTGGCGCAGCTGTTTATTCTAATTCTGATTTCCAATATATTTCAATAATAGTGAACTACCAACATAATCGTGGCAAGCAAGTTAGACTGTCAAGAAAGTAAGCATATCAAACACATTACTGTATGAAGCAAGCTACTGGTAACACAATTCCTGTGTTGACCACAATATAGGTTATTGAGTAGTCAACAAAGTAGGTTGTTGAGCACCTCAGTTTGTATTGATAAAATTATCTGTAATTTCAAATGTTATTTTGGACTGTCAATTAAGTCATTTTAAGCTTGAGAGGCAAAATAAACCTTTGCAAAAAAAAAGCTCAGACCTGTCCTCTGTTTATCATTGGATGAAAATCTTATATTTTCAGTTAAAGAAAAATGGACCAGATTTGCAGATGCAAATCCATCTGTGGTGATGCAGTACGTCATAAGTAGGCCCAGGGTAATAGAACAACTGCAATGCATTTTGGACTCTGATTCAGGTAAATTTAGAGTTTTACCAAAGAAACAAATGGAATTGTGAATTCAAAAACATGTGTTTTTGATTTCTGTTTAATAATTGAATGATTAATTGTAATATGTTTTGCATTAGTCCATGATTGCAGAATATTTAATTTATTTCAGACAACATGTATGAAAGATGAGCATTGTTGATTGCTTTATAGATTATTATTAGGGTAATGTGAGCTTTTGCCACCATGAAACATCTATCATAACTTATCACACTTTAATCTTCCCCTCTGAAACCGCTGGGCTAAATGGAATCAAACTTGGCAGGATGCATCTATGTAAGGTCTGTTATAAAATTGCCTCATTTCGTCCTGATTGGACAACAAAATTGGCTGCCATGGGCAATTCTTGATGCTCACCTGAGCCTCTAGTTTTTTTTTTATTCAGTCATCTTCAAAATTGTTACTAAAAGAATGCATAGATCACACACAAAAAATTAAAACGGCATTAAAATTGCTATATTTAGCCATTGATATGTTTGGTTAAGACTATCCAGGTAAGCAATTTATGTTAGTTAATGAAATATCTTTCCTTATTCAGAGAAAGAGTTAGAAATAGACAGAGAAGAAGATAGAAATACTCAGATGGAAGGTGTAGAGGCAGAAGAAGATTTTGAGAGGGAACAGTTCATCGATTCAGAAGAGAATATTATCAATGAAGAAGAGGGTATAAATATTGTCAAGTGCTGTTTTTATCCCCGCTGCTAAGCGAAAGCGGGGGGATTATGTCATGTATGTAATGCAGTCCGTCTGTTTGTATGTATGTAATGTCATGCAAAATCTCAGAAACTAGAAATGATGGAAACTTGAAACTTGGTAGCATGTTAGAGTATGTGATCAGGGTATGAAATTCATGCCCTAGGGCAAATTTATGAGCGAAATTTCGTTTTTGAGATAGGCAGAAAATGGTGAAATCTTCCAAAATATTTACAATAGGAAGTTGGTTCCAACAGTATGACCTCCCATTATGGGTACCAAGTCTAGCAGTGGCATGGTATTTTGCCTGCAAGCCCTGAGGGCATTTTCCTAAGGGTTAAAAATAATGACAAAATCGATTCTGCACGAACTCCTCTTACACCTTTCATGGTAGAAACAAGAAAATTATAAGTGTATAAGTAGTACTATGAAAGTTGTCTGTGTCGAAGGTTTCGGAATTTTGAACTTTGCCCTTAGGGCAAAATGATTTCCCACCAAATGATTAATATGCGACATCTTTTGGTATGATTATGATCCAAGCAACTAACTTTTTATACCACCGCAAAAATTTTGCGTTCGTATAATGGTATCGCCCCTGTCCGTTGGCGTCGTCGGTGTCGGCGTCGTCGTCGTCGTCCAGATTAATGGTTTCCGGACAATAACTTAAGTTCTGATAGAGCAAATGCTACGAAATTTTAACACAAGGAATATAACCACAAAATACAGCTTGGGATTGTTTTTGGGGGTTATGCCCCCGCCGGTTCCTGAAATAGGGGCCAAAAAGGGCAAAATAAGTGTTTATATTAAATATGATGTAGAGGATTTATTTTTATGCCCCACCTACGATAGTAGAGGGGCATTATGTTTTCTGGTCTGTGCGTCCGTCCGTCCGTCCGTCCGTTCGTTCGTTCGTCCGTCTGTCCCGCTTCAGGTTAAAGTTTTTGGTCGAGGTAGTTTTTGATGAAGTTGAAGTCCAATCGACTTCAAACTTGGTACACATGTTCCCTATGATATGATCTTTCTAATTTTAATGCCAAATTAGAGATTTTACCCCAATTTCACGGTCCACTGAACATAGAAAATGATAGTGCGAGTGGGGCATTCGTGTACTGAGGACACATTCTTGTTTGTTCAATTTTAATCAAATTTTTTTCATAATGTTCCTTATGAAATCCCGCAACTGTAATATTGCAACGGATTTAACATAGCCTTTACCGTTTCCGAGCTATAAGCGGCCAAAGTGGTGCTAAATCCCAAAAAACGAACTTTTTTATTTCTTGTCCGATTTCAATGGGTTTTTTTTTTTTGATTCCTCATGAAATTTTAAGCGATTTGAGCTAGGACCTACGGTTTCGGAGCTACAAGGGGCCAAAAGGGGCTAAAACTGCCTTCTCTTTTTTGTTCGTCAAATTTTTATTTTTCATCTTATTTTCATTTTGTTTTTTTCATTATGTTCCTTATGAAATTCCGCACCGATAGTATGTCAACGGACTTAACGTAGCTTTTACCGTTTCCGAGCTATTAGGGACCAAAGTGGTGCTAAATAAAAAAAAAAAACTTTTTTATTTCTCGTCCGATTTCAACGGGTTTTTTTTCTTTGGATTTCTTATGAAATTTCCAACTCAGAAAATTTTTACCGATTTGAGCTAGGACTTACGGTTTCTGAGCTACAAGGGGCTAAAAGGGCTAAAACGAACTTCTCTTTTTTGTTTGTCAAATTTTTATTTTTCATCTTATTTTGGTTTTGTTTTTTTCATTATGTTCCTTATGAACTTCCGCACCGATAGTATGTCAACGGATTTAACATAGCTTTTACCGTTTCCGAGCTATTAGGGGCCAAAGTGGTGCTAACTCCAAAAATAGAACTTTTTTATTTCTCGTCAAATTACAACATTTTTTTTGTTTGGATTCCTTAACAAATTTCCAACCCGTTTGATTCTCTCTAAATTTAAGCTGGGACTTACGGTTTCCCTGCTACAAGGGTCTTAATTTCTGTGTCCAGTATATTACTGTGTCCAGCTAATTACTGTATCCAGCAAATTACTGTGTCCAGCAAATTACTGTGTCCAGCACATTATTGTGTCCACTTTAGTAGTGTGTCAATACTTGCCCAAATGAACACTTGTCGACAACTGCGGTCGTATCATGCTGTGCTCGGCGAAGCTTTTTATTATGTATTAGTATAACAGTTGGAACAATACTGTATGTTTGGATTCCAAATATGGCAATTCCAACTTTGGTAAATTTCCTGAAAGTCTCAAAGACTGTTTAAATTTTGGAAATGTTCCTTGAAACTAATTGTGTTTTACAATAACATATAAAAAGATATGCACACTTGGATTTTTAAAAAATGCCAATTCCAGTTTTAAGAAAATTCCTGAAAGTCTCAAAGACTGGCAAATCTTTGAAAATGTTCTTCAAAACTTACTATTCTTACATTGCAAAAACAAACAAAATATTTTTGAATGTTCAGATTTCCATTTTTGGTAAATTTCCTGAAAGTCTCAAAGACTCATTATTTTTTCAAAATTTAACTTGCAATTAATCTCTTTTGCTACATTTTATTTATTGGAATTACATGGAACACTAAGATTTCAAAAAATTGCAATTCCAAGTTTTGTAAATTTTCTGAAAGTCTTAAAAAGACTGCTTGATTTTTGGAATCATTCTACAAGACTTACCATATATATATATCATAAAAACTAATGAAATGTTTTGAAATGCTCTGATTCCAAAAGTTGCAATTCCAACTTTGGTAAATTTCCTGAAAGTCTCAAAGACTAGTTAGTTTTTGAAATGAAACTTTTACGCTGATGCTTGTAAAATGGGTTAAAACAAGTCCAATGTTTAGTGTGGTATAATAAAACAATTATGTCCTTCATGAAAAGTTAATATCCAAAATTGTTAAATCTCGAAAGGGGGAATTTCCCTTTGGCTATGCCCGCAGGAAATAACCTCTTCCTCGATTTATCAATTTTGGATACAGTAAAACCTGTGTAAACCGGCCACCTCTGGGACCGTCAAAAAGGGCCGATTTAGGCAGTGGGTCGGTTTATTCAGGTTTTCAGATTGACAGGAAGTCAGTGGTTCATGACGTCAGATATTTTACAGAACTGCATATTTCATGCAATTAACAAATAATAAGCTTGTATAGTACAGTAGATTACTGACATATTATAAATTAGTGTATTGAATAATAGAAAATTCTGAAACTAATTTTATTTAACCTAGAGTGCCGATGATTTGAACACAATATATATTTGGACATGTCCCTGCTTTTTACCATTTTTCTACGAACGAAACATCTTCAATCATTGCTCTCATTGGTATGAGAAAGTTAAGAAATCCATCATCTTTGGAATTTGAAAAATGATTCATACATTTAATGTTTGTGAAGAAATACTCATATGAAGTTAAAGTTTCTGGCTCGTCCGCTTCATTTTCACTTTCGCAGATTTTGTTTGCGTCGGAATCTCCACATTGTTTGAATTGATAAACACGAGTTGTTTTTCTGTCCATCATAAGTTTCCTCCGTAGGCATTGAAGATTAATTTTCCATAGCAGTTATTTCGTTTCAAAAGTGGTCGGATCTCTGTCGACTTGATCAGTTGATTGACATCAATCAATACCGTTATGATAAAAGGCCAAACCGGTTTTGACAGGTAATAATTAAAGTAATTTACTGTATTGGGACTAGATAATTAGATCGGAATTCCGAATAGACAGGGTCCGGTTTACAAGGGACATTTTTGCAAAGAATATTAAGGGAAGGAAGTGGGACTTTAATTTTCGGCCGGAATTGACAGGAAACTGGATTACTCAGGGTCCGGTTTTCACAGGTTTGACTGTATTAACTTTCCATGAAGGTCATAATTGTATATTATACAATTTATGACTTTTGATGAGGTGGATACAAGGATTTATTTACCTTGTACAAATATTTCATGTGATTAAGGTCAATATTTAAGAAATAGTTCAAGACACTGAGGGCCTTTTGGAGTGGCCTGCCAGTCCATATATTACAATTTGGCCTAAAGTTTCAATGAACAATTTCTTTAATTATACTTTCAACTGTCCTTTACAGTAACATGACTATCAATCTTTATTTTTAAAATTTTGTAAAAAAAAAAAATGAGTCTTTCATTGATATTTTATTGTAATAATTTGATACATTATTTAGTTTTACCCCCGCTTAAAAAAACGGGGTATATAGTATTCGTTGTGTCCGTCCGTTCATCCTTCCGTCCCTAAACTACTGAAGGGAATTCCATGAAACTGTCAGAGAATCTTTGTTACATGTTCCCATTGTGCACCTCCTAATTTAGATTTTGATCCTACCAATTTCTGCGGTTTCCAATAGCAAATCATGGACTTTGTCTGTCCCTTCGTCCGTCATACTAAGCCATCCTGTTTACGGACTTAGTACATATATTAAACATATGGCTGTTAATGAAAAACATGTTCGACTGTATTGACTAATATCTCAAAAACCATTCATTGCAAACAGAGAAAATGTGACAAGGACAAAAATGTTCAGAATGACAAGATCTATTTAATTTATATTTATGTCAAAATTGTTGGATACTCCTGCATAGGGGTTATTGGCCATAAATGACAGTTTTTGGCAAATTTGAATGCTTTTGGCTATTATCTCATAAACTATTATCACTGTGCTTAAACGGCTGTGGGTAACTTAAGTTACCCACAGCCCAATATGGCGGCGTAAAATAATGCGATTTTAATTTTATCAAATATCTTTAGATTTACGCATTAATAATTCTTTACAAGTTGTCAATGTATTGTATCTAAGGCAAAATAATCAACTGAAAACAAAAAATGTAATGCATTTTGTCTTAGCTTAGCGTAAGAACAATTTTAAAAATGGCAAAAGATGTCCGTAACTTTTCTTAACCGAAAACTCTGGCTGTGGGTAATTTTTCTGTTGTAGCCTTTGGATGCATAATTTTTGCGTATATAAGGATTCTTTATACATAATGATCTGACATTTGTTTTCCTTTTCCACGGACACCGAAGAAAATGACACTCACAAACATGGGGATAATACCAACTTAAGCGCTTAACTTTGGTCCGTTTAGCTGTGCTGGATGTACAAATACACAGTCAGGTCCGGTCAGATTAGGGACATTAAATCCGATGCCTCGTATAGGAAGAGTGCCACGCTCTCTACGTTCATGAAAATATAACATAAAATTGCGTACCAATACAGGATAATTTGTACATTAAACATGCAATAAACTTCAGCATTTCAGCTACTGCAATTTACAATCATTAGATCTGCAAGTTACACGCATCTGCTTTACAAGTTAAGGGCATCTAAACTGTAGAAAAAGCAGCAGGTACACGCATCTTACAGCTCACTAAGAGCTTTAAAAATGAAATAGCTAGACATATAATAAACATGATTCTGGTCTATATTAAATCTTGAGACACTGACCTTTTCCTAAATTGCAAAATTCAACAATTGTAACAATTTTATAGGCTTAAAAGCTAGAAAATATAATGCCCATATTTTCGTATGCCATCTACGGCTAACCGTAACTGCATTTACGGGCATCGGCTTTATACCAGTGATTTTCCACTATTAACAGCTACCGAAGGAGAGACAGGGTTTCAAAGAACTCAATAAATCATTATCCCAGTAGAAATTTTATTTTCAACTGTTTGAAGAAAAACAACAATGTGATCCTGGCAAATCTATTTGAAATTACATATATGTAATTGCACTATGTTTCGATGAGTAACACAAGTAAATAATGAAGAAAGTTTATTAACCCAACTAGTCCTGGTTTCTTAAAAAATAAGGCTAAGATATTTTCATTGTTTCAGTATTAATGTACGGTTTATTCCCTTTTGTAATTTCATCTGAAAATTTGAATATTGGCACCGCATAGAAGAAAAACATTTAAGCTACATGTTCAGATTTTTCGGCTTCTTAATATTCATCTTAAACTAGTTGATGAAGGACAGCCGTGGTTTGTTATTGTAAAAATGTATGTTGCAGTACTGTGTTGCTGTAATTTTATGAGTAAAACAGACAGAGTGATATCACATATAATCTAGAATAAAAAATGTTGAAGGGGTTTAGTGTTTTGCTTTAAGGGATCGTTTCGAAAATTGGAACTTCTGACTATGAATTCCCCTTGCCGTTTTTGGGAATAAGTAAGGCGTTAACCTTTACTCTTTACTGTAACTAAATGTAGTTGTATACCAACTTACGATATTTCATAGCTTACCTTTATATTTTTGTGTATAACAATATAAATTCTGAGAAAAGTTAAAGACACATCATGAAGTTACGGACATCTCTGTAAATTACGTAAAAAAAGTTACGGATATCTCTTGTAAAAGTTACGTACCTCTTTTGGACTTTTAAAATCAGTTGTTTTTCGACTTATTGTTTTATACTTAAGTTATTTCTACTTTTATTAGTGCGGGCGAAACTGATATACATCTTCTTGAAAGCTTTATCTTCGTTAAACAACTTTGTTTTGCTTTAAAATAACTAAAATCTATATAAACAGAAGATGTCTTGCGCCATCTTGGGCTGTGGGTAACTTAAGTTACCCACAGCTGTTTAACATGTTTAAGCACAGTGATTATAGATAGAAAAAAAAATATTTTAGATTGCAAATATGTTCAGCAATAAAAGCTCTACACACAGTTCAAATGACCACTTGTTATTGGATTTATTGCCCTTAAATGTTTATTACTTGTTTATTACCATATCCTCTATTTTTATATTTTCACTGATTTTAGTACTTTAAAAAGTATCTTTTAAACTGTTATAGATATATTGAAAGTTTGAACAGCAAAAATGTTAAGTAGGACAAGATCTAAAAAATACAGCCAGTGGGTCTGAAATCATCCTCAAAGGAAGATTTAGACAAATTTGAAAACAGGTGAGCGACACAGGCTCCTTGGAGCCTCTAGTTACCTTTCTTGCAATAGTTACTAGCTGGTTCGTGTCAAGCGCAAAATTATTATGATTTACATTCAGAGTGGAATTGGTAACGACACGGACACATAAATATTCTGAAATATAAAACAGCAATACAAGACTTGACACAGCTTGTTTTTTTTTTTTTGTCAGATCATACATTATTTTTTTTATTTTGGTCCTGGTAATGAAACATCTGTCAAATATGATATTCATCTTTTGCAGATCTACCAACAATGGAAACTCCAATTTCCTATCCAAAAAGGAAAAGAATTCCTAGAAAAATATATACTCCAAGCAGCAGTAAAGTAGCTGAAAAGCAAGAAAACAAGAAAAGTAAGAATTGCTGATTTGTATTATTGGTTTCTGTTTTGGTCACTTAGCCTGAAAGGCTTGCAAGTTTTTGCCATCACTAAGCATTTTCATCCATTATTTATCGTCTGTCTGTTGTCCATCCATCCATAATTTATGTTTTATTTTGTTCTAAAACATCAAACGGACAGATGGATCAGTATAAACAATATGCCCTTCACTTATTGTCACGGTGGCACGAAAAAGGCGTCTAATTTTCCATCTAGTTGTAATTTGACCATGTCATGAATATTGTCCAAGTCCCTTCCAACAACAATCGTCAATTTAAGGAAAAAAAATCCAGTAAATTTTCAAAAGTTGTAGGCTAAAAAATATCTTTAAACCTGAATTTCTTTTTATATTAAATAAAATTGACAATTTCGATTTTCAGTTATGTCAAAAGTAGTCATATTTTTTCCAACAAAGTGAATTTTTACAGATTTGAGCTAGGTCTTAAGGTTTCAGAGCTAAAAGGGGCTAAAACGGACTTCTCTTTTTTGTTCATGAAATTTTTAATTTTCATATTTTCATTTTGATTTTTTCATTTTTCATTGTTTTCCTTATGAACTTTTGCACTGGTAGAGTCTCGACGGATTTAACGTAGCTTGTACCGTTTCCGAGCTATTAGGGGCCAAAGTGGTGCTCAATCCCAAAAAACAAACTTTTTTATTTCTCGTCCGATTTCAAAGGTTTTTTTTCTTCTTTAGAGTCCTTATGAAATTTCCAACATAGAGAATTTTAGCAGATTTGAGCTAGGACTTGCAGTTCTTCCAACCTATTAGGGGCCAAAGTGGTGCTTTTTAGTACTAATGTAATTTCTGTGTCCAGCAAATTACTGTGTCAAGCATATTATTGTGTCCACTTTAGAAGTGTGTCAACACTTGCCCAAATGAACACTTGTCGACCATTGCGGTCGTATCATGGTGCACTCGGCCAAGCTCTTTATTCTTGTATGTCGTTCATGAATTCAAAAATGCTTCATCCAATTGAACTGAAATTTTAAAATTAGGCTGGAATTGGTAATGTCTGGTTACCTTTTGTTTTTTTCCAATTTTGCGATGTGTCCAGAGTATGGGACTTTGATTTTTATAAAAAATGCCATTTTTCTTGAATGTCGTACAGTAACTCAAAAATGCTTCATCCAATTAATCAGAAATTTTATAATTAGGCTAGAATAGGTAATGCCTGGTTCTCTTTCGTTTTTTTTCTGATTTTTCTATATGTTGTTCTAGAGTTGTGGGACTTTGGTGTTAAAAAAATGCGTTTTTCTTGTATGTTGTACACTAATTCAAAAATGCTTCATCCGATTGAATTAAAATTTTAAAATTAGGCTGGAATTTGTAATGCCTGGTTCCCTTTCACTTTTTATTAGCTCACCTGACCTGAAAGATCAACTGAGCTATTCCCATCACTTGGCGTCCGTCGTCGTCGTCCGTTAACTTTTAACAAAAATCTTCTCCTCTGCAACTGCCAGGCCAAATGGAACGAAACCTAGCCACAATCATCCTTAGGGTATGATGTCCATGTCAGTCAACCAAGATGGCCGCCAGGGCTAAAAATAGAACATAGGGGTAAAATGCAAATATTGACTAATTTCTTGAAAACCATTGCAGATAGAGAAAATCTGACATAGGCAAAAATGTTCAGAATGTCAAAATCTACCTAAGTTCCATTTATGCCAAAATTGTCGGATGCCCTCGCAAAGGGGTTATTGCCCATAAATGATGATTTTTGGCCAATTTTAACGTTTTTGACTATTTAAGAAATAATTCATGGCAGCCATGGTTTATCAGAGATTTTAACATGGGTTGCATTGTTTGTGTAAAATTTTAATCCCGAGTGTTAGTGAGGGTTAAAATTTCGCAAATAATAATTTTCTCCTCTGAAACTACCAGGTCAAATGGAACCAATCTTGGCCACAATCATCCTTATGGTATCTATTTTTAAAATTATATCCGTAGTCCTTGACGGGCACCAACATGGCTGCCAAGGCCAAAATTTAATAGATGTATATCATGCTAAAATTGTCATATTTCTTGCATTTTATATATAAAAAACCTGTACTCAATTTCCTTTTGTTTTCACAATTCCCTTTATTATCCAATGCTACATACTATTATGCTGCGATTGGTAAGCACCTATGTTTCCATGAAGTGCCAGCGCTGCAGGTCCAGAGCCAACTTTGCTCTTGTTCTTTCCCATTTTCATACTTAACAAGTTTTCTTTTCATGGTCTGTATGTTTATATTATTGGCAAGTGTTAACTAGAGATCAAAAGAGGTCAGGGCATCAACTTAATCGGAATAAAAATTAGCATGGTTATAAATGCCACTTGGCTAAGTACATGTAATTAAGACAATATAAAAGAAAAAACACACCTGTCATATTTTAAATTTCTCTTTAATTACCGTTATCAGTGCCAGCTAAGTAAATTAACAGTAATAATTATACCCCCGCTCCGAAGGAGAGGGGGGGTATAGTGTTTTACCTCTGTCCGTCCGTCCGTCAGTCAGTCCGTTGTTATGATATTGTAATTATTATGTTTATTTATGTTGGCCTAATTTGTGTTGTATGGCCTGATAGTTGTTTACCAAATAATCTTATAACTGTGCAGTTTAGGAATCACTGGAACAATCACAGAATGATTGGAACTTTCTAGAATGATCCTTATAAAAGATGCGTAATTTAAACTTCTACGTTATTCCAGAAACTTCCGTTGTAACTTTCCAGGATTTTCCACAATGTTCCATTATAGAGTGTTCTAGAATTTTCCATGACAACACTATATATACAGACACTAAAGTTAAACTCTCATAATTAAACTTGGACATAGACATTGATAGACATTAGTATTCATAGCATTTGGATTGACACTTTTATTCTAAAGACAACATCATACTGGATTGTGACATTAGTAGTGAACGTAATATTCAAATTGGATTCCGAAAGATTTCCGGATACAGATAAAGATAACAGATTGGACTCATATTTTGACAGTTAAGTTAACAGTAATATTTGTTTAATACCTTTTGTAAACTTTTGTATATTAAATGTTATTAAATTTTACTATTGATTTGTGTCTTTTGTTGGCTACAATTTAAAGGCGATTTCTGGCCGTAACAGAAATTGGGGGCTCGTCCGGGAGAACGAAAATATCTTATTCAAAATTTATTCAATATTTTTATTATAACTAGCCAACAAAATTCTACAAAATGGCATTTGATGCCGGTAATTTTTTGAAAACGCCAGACCTGGAGAGTTTTGATAATTTAAAGAAAGAGGAATTAGTGTTGCTTGCTAAAGAACTGAAATTAGTTTTTAAAGTATCTATGAGAAAACAAATTATAAAAAATTTGGTTATAGACAAATTAGTTGACGCAGAAATTTTAGGTAAAGAGGCTCTTGAACTTAAGGTCGAAAATATTGACGCCTTTAAATTAAAACAGCTTGAATTAGAACATGAACGCAAACTAAAAGAACTGGAAATGAATTTGAAGGAGATGGAGAAAAGAAAAGAAGATGAATTTAAATTAAAACAGGCAGAACTGAAAATGAAGGAAAGATTGGAAATGGATAAAAAGGAAAAAGAAGATGAATTTAAATTAAAAGAACTTGAAATGAGGGAAAGGCTAGAGATGGAGAAAATGAAAATTGAAATGGTCAAAGAAGAAAGCAACACTAAAGTCCAGTCGAAATCAGAATATTTTGATGCAGCAATATTTTGTGAAAAAAACAGTCGATAAATATTTTCCACAGTTTGAGAAAATTGCTCATAGTTCATTTGTAGTTTGAATTGGCCAAAGCCATATTGGACTACAATGCTACAGAGTGTTTTTGAGGGTAAGGCCGCTGAAATATACTCCGCACTTCCATCAGAAAAAAGTTCCGATTATGACACGGTGAAACAGGAAGTTTTGAAAGCTTATGAGCTAGTACCAGAAGCATATAGACAGAAATTTAGATCTTATAAAAAGTTTGATTCACAAACCTATGTGGAATTTGCTCGGGAAAAAGAAGATCTATTTGATAAATGGCTTACGTCAAAGAAAACAGATAACAATTTTGATAACCTAAGACAATTGATGTTATTAGAAGAGTTCAAACAATGTGTTCATTTAGACTTAAAAACACATTTAGACGACAAAACTGTTGAGACAATACATGATGCAGCTGTTATTTCAGATAATTATACTCTTTCACATAAAAGAAGTTTCAAGGGTCAAAATGTTAATACTTCAAGTGGAAATTACAAAAATCAAAGCACTGAGCGTACTGATAGTAAGCCTGTTGCACAGAATAAGAGTCAGTCCAGTTATAATATGTCTAGTCCAAAATTTGATACTTTTGAGAAGAAGTCACTGACTTGTGCTTATTGTAAGAAGATTGGTCACCTGATGGCTGATTGTTTTAGACTTCAGAAGAAGAATGAACGAGATAATAAGCCGAAGACCAGTGCTTGTACGACACCTTATATTACCAGTACATTGGAATGCCCTGCGCGTCAGGCTTTTAAGTCCAGTTTTTGTGATTACATGGAGGAATATAAACCCTTTATGTCTGATGGGTTTATTTCTATTGTTGATGATACCACTCTTCAGCCTATTAAGATTTTACGAGACACTGGAGCTTCTCAGTCTTTATTGTTAGAAGGTGTGTTGCCTTTGTCCGAGAAGACTTCTGTTGGTGCCTCCGTTTTGTTACAAGGTGTAGAGTTGGGTTGTATAGATGTTCCTCTCCATCGTATTTATCTGAAGTCAGATTTGATAACTGGACCAGTTATTGTGGGTGTTCGTCCTAATCTCCCTGTTGAGGGTGTTACATTATTGCTAGGAAATGATCTAGCTAGGAACAAAGTGGTTGCAGAACCAATTGTTACCAGTGAACCGGTGGTGGATGTTAAATCACCTGAAGATGATGCTGAATTGTATCCAGCTTGTGTTGTTACTAGGGCGATGGCTAGAAAACAACAAAATGAGAATTTGCAAGAAGACAAGTTTGATTACATGGACCTTTCTGACACTTTTATAGCTGATATTGAAGATCCTGGTAACTCAGAAAAGGCTATTATAAAACCACCTAGTGTTAACAAAAATGTTATTATGCCATGGCCAGATGTGAACAGCCATTCATTAGACCGAAATAATTTACTCGAAGAACAACATAAAGACCCTGAGGTTCTTCAGCTCAGCCAGAGGGCTCAACCACAGGAGGAAGCAGACAAAGTGGCCGAATGCTATTACCATCAGGACAGTATTTTAATGAGGAAGTGGAGGCCTCCTGATGCTACCCCAGAGGAGGAATGGAGAGTGATATACCAAGTGGTGGTGCCTAAAGTTTATAGACAAGAAATTATTGGTCTTGCCCATGACACCCCCTTGGCTGGACACTTAGGTATAAGGAAGACTTGCCTTAAGATCTTGCAGCATTTTTACTGGCCTAAACTTAGAAATGATGTTGCAGAATACTGCAAATCATGTCATATATGCCAGGTTGTTGGTAAACCTAACCAGAAAATACCACCAGCACCTCTTCTGCCTATTCCAGCCTTTGACGAACCTTTCAGCAGAGTTCTAATTGACTGTGTTGGACCTTTACCAAAGACCAAGACTGGAATTGCATATTTATTGACAATCATGTGTACATCTACCCGCTTTCCTGAGGCTATTCCGCTAAGAAATATCAAGACACCTACTATTGTCAAAGCACTTATCAAATTTTTCACATTAGTAGGACTTCCTAAGTCTATACAGTCCGACCAGGGATCAAATTTCATGTCAGGTCTATTTCAGCAAGTAGTGTACCAGTTAGGGATTGCTCAGTATAGATCAAGTGCGTACCATCCAGAATCTCAAGGTGCCTTAGAACGTTTTCATCAGACATTGAAGAACATGATTAGAACTTTTTGTCTTCAATTTGACAGAGACTGGGATGATGGAGTTCACTTTCTACTTTTTGCAGTCCGAGAGGCTGTTCAAGAATCCATTGGTTTTAGTCCCTTTGAGTTGGTATTTGGCCATACTGTAAGGGGACCGTTAAAATTGATTAAGGAAAAGTGGCTTACTGAACATACTGACTTGAATCTTTTAGACTATGTATCTAGATTTAAAGAAAAATTGTATACTGCTTGTCAAATTGCTCAGAAAAACTTAAAAAATGTACAGAACAAGATGAAAATATGGTATGATAAAGATGCCAGGGACAGAGTTTTTGAGCCTGGTGATAGGGTACTTGTATTTTTGCCAGTCCCTGGACATCCTTTACAGGCTAAATATTGTGGTCCTTATACAATAGAGAGTAAAATTAATGATTTGAATTATATTGTAAAAACTCCAGGTCGGCGCAAACAAAATAGAGTGTGTCATATTAATATGTTAAAACCATATTTTGAGCGTACTAATGTTCTATGTGATAGTAAACCAGTTGCCACTTTAGGCATGGTTAAATTTGAGAACAATCATGACAAACCAGATGTAATTGAACCAATTTTTAGTTGTAAAACTATGGAAGAGACAGTTAGATTGAAAAATTCAGAAATTTTGTCAAATTTAGATTCAAAACTTGCACATCTGTCTTTTGATCGTAGAGAAGAAATAAAAACTTTGGTATTTTCTTTTAAAAATCTTTTTCCAGATGTGCCAAACAAAACCACTGCTGTTTGTCATGATGTTGATGTCGGAGATGCTTGTCCAATTAAGCAACATCCTTACAGGCTCAATCCACTCAAACTTGAAGTTATGAGAAAAGAAATTAAATATATGCTTGACAATGATATTATTGAGCCGAGTAACAGTGAATGGAGCTCTCCTTGTCTCCTTGTGCCAAAACCAGATAAAACTTTTCGTTTCGTGACTGATTTCAGAAAAGTAAATTCAGTCTCAAAATCTGATTCCTATCCGATTCCAAGGATAGACGATTGTATTGACAATATTGGTCAAGCAAAATTTGTGAGCAAATTTGATTTATTGAAAGGTTATTGGCAAGTTCCATTGACACAGAGAGCTCGTGAAATATCAGCTTTTGTTACACCAAATGGCTTATTTCAATATACTGTAATGCCATTTGGCATGAAAAGTGCTCCAGCTACATTTCAAAGAATGATCAATAATGTTATAAAAGATTTAGACCGTTGTTATGCTTATATTGATGATCTTATTGTATGTAGTGATAGCTGGGAACAGCATTTAACACATTTATATGATACCTTTGATAGATTGTCAAAATCAAATTTGACTGTTAATCTTGGTAAAAGTGAATTTTGTCAGGCCACTGTTGATTATTTAGGGCATACAGTTGGCCAAGGTCAAGTAAAACCTATTATGGCTAAAGTGGAAGCTATTTCCAAATTTCCACCTCCTACAAATAGAAAACAACTTATGAGATATTTAGGCATGATTGGATTTTACAGAAAATTTTGTTCAAATTTTGCTACTGTTGTTCAACCATTGACTCATCTTTTACGGAAATATTCTAAATTTATCTGGAGCGGAAATTGTCAAAAAGCTTTTGAAAATAGCAAATCACTTTTAATTGATAGTCCAGTTCTGATTACTCCAGACTTTGAAAAACAATTTAAACTTGCCGTTGATGCAAGCGATGTAGGAATAGGAGCTGTTTTATATCAAGAGACAGATGATAATGTTGAAAAACCTATATCATATTTTTCTAAGAAATTAAATAAACATCAGAAAAATTATTCAACTATTGAAAAAGAGTGTTTTGCAATGTTGTCAGCACTTCAACATTTTGATGTATATTTGAATCCCACTGTATATCCTATTCTTGTTTATACTGATCATAATCCTCTCACCTTCATGCATAAAATGAGAAACAAGAATCAGAGGTTGACTAGGTGGAGTTTATTGTTACAGGAATATGATGTAATTGTAAAACATATTAAGGGTAAAGATAATGTAATAGCTGATGCTTTATCTAGAGCTTATTAAATCACTTTGTATATATTATGTATTTTTGTTCATATTATTCATGATAAGTTTTTGTTACACTAAAACTTCTTTTAAGGGGGGAGGTGTTATGATATTGTAATTATTATGTTTATTTATGTTGGCCTAATTTGTGTTGTATGGCCTGATAGTTGTTTACCAAATAATCTTATAACTGTGCAGTTTAGGAATCACTGGAACAATCACAGAATGATTGGAACTTTCTAGAATGATCCTTAAACTTTCCAGGATTTTCCACAATGTTCCATTATAGAGTGTTCTAGAATTTTCCATGACAACACTATATATACAGACACTAAAGTTAAACTCTCATAATTAAACTTGGACATAGACATTGATAGACATTAGTATTCATAGCATTTGGATTGACACTTTTATTCTAAAGACAACATCATACTGGATTGTGACATTAGTAGTGAACGTAATATTCAAATTGGATTCCGAAAGATTTCCGGATACAGATAAAGATAACAGATTGGACTCATATTTTGACAGTTAAGTTAACAGTAATATTTGTTTAATACCTTTTGTAAACTTTTGTATATTAAATGTTGTTAAATTTTACTATTGATTTGTGTCTTTTGTTGGCTACAATTTAAAGGCGATTTCTGGCCGTAACACCGTCCTCTGTCAGTCCATCCGTAACACTTTTTTGTAACACTTTTCTCAGCTACTATGTATTACAGCTATTAGATATTTGGTATCAAGCATCAGGTTGGGGTGCTGTACCGTGTAAGTGGTTTTCAGGTCTGGTGCTCATCTACTTCCTGTTTACAGACTTAGTACATATATTAGACATAGGGGTATTAATGAAAAATTTTCATTACACTTTTCTCAACTACTATGTATCACAGCTATTAGATATTTGGTATCAAGCATCAGGTTGGGGTGCTGTACCATGTAAACGGTTTTCAGGTCTGTCGCTCTTCTACTTCCTGTTTACAGACTTAGTACATATATTAGACATAGGGGTATTAATGAAAAATTTTCGTAAGACTTTTCTCTGCTACTATGAATCACAGCTATTTGATATTTGATATCAAGCATCAGGTTTGGGTGCTGTACTGTGTAAGCGGTTTTCAGGTCTGTCGCTCTTCAACTTCCTGTTTACGGACTTAGTACATAAATTAGACAGGGATATTAATGAAAAATTTTCGTAACACTTTTCTCAACTACTATGTATTACAGCTATTTGATATTTGTTATCAAGTATCAGGTTGGGGTGCTGTATTGTTTAAGTGGTTTTCAGGTCTGCTGCTCTTCTACTTCCTGTTTACGAACTTGCAGATCCTATAATGATATGGTTAGCGGGGGTAGACTTTTGTGAGTAATAGCTCACAGTTCATCTTGTTTAATATTTAATTCCTATCTTGAACCTGTAATAATAATGAATTAATAGAAGTTGTATCACTCAAAACTGGCAAGAGAAAAAGGAAGGCTCCTTCAACTTTCACACCAAGTGATTGGTAAGTATCAAAAATGTAAGTACACATTGATTAACTTTGGTTAAAAGTTTACGTCCGAGTTCATTTCTCAGATACTATGTGGCCTAGGATCATGTAATTTGATGTGGGGATGTAACTTTGCAAGCCTGTCAGCATCAATACCAAAATAGGTCAATTTGACCTCCATTTCATGCTTGATTGACTTTGGTTAAAGTTTACGTCCGAGTTCATTTCTCAGATACTATGTGGCCTAGGATCATGTAACTTGATGTGGGGATGTAACTTTGCGAGCCTGTCAGCATCCATACCAAAATAGGTCAATTTGACCTACATTTCATGCTTGATTGACTTTGGTTAAAGTTTACGTCGAAGTTCATTTCTTAGATACTATGTGGCCTAGGATCATATAACTTGATGTGGGAGTGTAACTTTGGGAGCCTGCAACATCCATACCAAAATTGGTCAATTTGACCTACATTTCATGCTTTTATTGACTTTGGTTAAAGTTTACATCCGAGTTCATTTCTCGGATACTTTATGACCTAGGATCGTGTCACTTGATGTGGGGATGTAACTTTGGGAGCCTGTCAGCATGCATACCAAAATAGGTCAATTTGACCTACATTTCATGCTTGATTGACTTTGGTTAAAGTTTATGTCGAGTTCATTTCTCAGTCACTATATGGTCTAGGATCATGTAATTTGACCTACATTTCATGCATAGTTGACCCTCCTTAGGTAAAGCTCTTACTTTTATGAATTATTGTGTTTTATAGGTTTGTCTTAGGTACAAAGAATGTTGCAGATGAGGCGAACTTTGTAATCATGGATTACCCTATGTTTTAGCAAGGCACATTCACTGATCATACAAGGTTAGTGCCCTGAGGGGCATTTCTAGAATTATACAGGCCCTGGAGATAGTTTTTGATTTGAAGGAGAATTCAATTTGTGTTTCTTTGGACATCTATAACAGCATCCTGTTACAATTATATCTTCTTAGGTTTTGCTCTTTTGATATAAATTACATGAGTTAAAAAGTAGTCTTAGATTTAGAGTGCACTTATTGGCAGTTATATGCATGTATTACTTTTGCTTATATAAAGAGGTTTATAGCATTGTATATGAAAATCTCTGTTAATATCGACCTACAGGGGATGCATGATGCCTTGATTTATAAAGGTAAATCTAAATTTATAAAGGTTTGTTGTTATCTTGAATTGTGTCACATTTTCTTGTTTAGGGGCTTTTTACAGCTTACTTTATGTTGTGGATTCTTGTCCATTGTTGAAAGCCGTACGGTAACCTGTAGATAAATTTTTATTTGTACTTGGAACCTTTCCAGATGACTGTCTCATTGACAATCATACCACATCCTCTATTCTTATAACTAACTTGATAAGAAAATATAAAGTGCATCTTGAAAAAAAGCCATGGGATAAATATCAAAAAGGGATGTAGCTAGTCTATATTGTTATTGATATGCTTGTATTATACGCCTTAAATCATACTTTTCCTATAGAATATTCAAAATCTGCACTTCAAACTAATGAATTACACTATACAAAGGATGTATACGACAAAAGTTTAATCACATTATCAGCTGAAGTTCTGTTCACCCATAAAACATGGACAGTTGAAGATTTGGAAATTTTCTGAAAATACTGTGTAAAATTAATATAATAGTTAATACTTGTTTCATATGACATTTTACTTGCTTGTTTGTTGTGTATAAGGTATTGTTTTTTATTTCTTTGGTCAACTCACCTTTTTGTATATTATTTTATGTATATAATTTTGTTTTGAGGACTCCCAATAGATTAGCTAAATTGTATGGGGTAATCCTCAGTTGGTAGAGTATTTTGTCTTGCTTCTACAGTTTTCAGGCATCAAATTTTTATTGTATTTATGTTCATATATATATGTAAATACTTGCATGTCCTAATGCTTAACTGGCAGGTCGAAACTTTCCTGGTTCAGTTTAAATTAAACTTAGAATTATTTATTTTTATTTGTTGTCAAATATTAAATATCCTCTGAATACAATTTTTGAAATGAAAATAAAAATTGATGATTTTTAAAAAATTAAAAGCTCAAGTTTGGAATAGTTATGTACATTAACAATTATGTACTAACTTTTAGAACCAGGAAGGTCTCAGGGAAAGTCAGATGATATAGATATTTCTTGAAACCATGAATTTGATTCCTACCCTGACTGATGAGACCAAATGGAAGCAAATTTATAGGTATATAAATTTCTAGTTTTAAGCTCACCTGACCTAAAGGGCCAAGTGAGCTATTTCTATCACTTGGCGTCCGTCGTCGTCTGTCATCGTCAGTCCTTTAACTTTTTCAAAGATCTTCTTCTCTGAAACTGCCAAGCCAAAATGGAACCAAACTTGGCCACAATCATCCTTAGGGTAACTAGTTTAAATGTTGTGAACGACATTTCTGCCGGACAACCAACATGGCTGCCAAGGCTAAAAATAGAACATAGGGGTAAAATGCAAATATTAACTGCCATCTTGGAAACTGTAACAGATTGAGAAAATCTGACAGGGTGACAAATGTTCAGATTGACAAGATCTACCTTAGTTACTTTTGAGTTAAAATTGTCGGATGGCCCCCGCATAGGGGTTATTGCATATAAAAGACTATTTTTGGCCAATTTTAATGTTTTTGGCTATTATCTAATAAGTTTTAATAGATAAAAAAAAAATTAAAAATTGCAAAAATGATCAGCAATAAAAGCTCTACAAACAAGTCATTGATCACTTAATATTAGTGTTGTCAACGGTTAACCAGTCGAACGACCGAATACCGAATACCAAAAACGCTTACCGGTTAACCGGACCTTTTTAAAATTTTAATAAAATTGATGTAAATGTGTACTGAAATCATTAGTAAATAATGTGAAATGATTGTACGAATTGATTGGTACTTGATTAGACAGATCAATTGTTCAGTTTATTGATTAATCTTGTTAACCTTGAAAACATTTAAATTTTATTACTTAATTAGCACATAGACAACTTGTCTGTCAGCTCCGGGCAAGTATAATGTAAACATAATTAGCATATTAAGTTTATTTTTAACAGTTGTAAGCTGAACATGCTGAATAAATTTTACGATTTAGTTTATTTCTTCACTTTGACTTTATATTGTGTGTGCGTACATGTAAATATGCCACCTCCGTCATCTAAGGCTTGGTCTTTTTTTAAACGTAATGCCGACTCCAAAATAGTGAAATGCAAACTATGTGAAATGGAATTAGTCTATACTGGTGGTACAAGTAATATGCTGAATCATCTGAAGTTAAAGCATCCCAATGACTTTTCTGAAACGCCTGAGAAAGTTAAGCAGTCATCGGTTTTAGACTTTGTTCAGACACCCAAATCTAGAAGATTTTCGTCTACTCAATCTGAACTAATAACAAATTCAATAGTGGATATGATTATATTGGATAACCTACCCATTCGCATTGTTGAGGGAAAAGGATTTTCAAAACTTATGTCGATAATAGCTCCAGAATTTAAAATTCCGTCTAGAAATACTATAAAATCCAGAATAGAAAAGTCATATAGTGACAAAAAAGAGAGTTTGATTAAAGAGTTAAATCTCATTGACAGCGTATCCCTTACTTCTGATACATGGACATCGAATGCTACAAAAAGCTTTTTAACAGTCCAGAACATCACGTTGACAAAGACTGGAATTTACAGTCAAATGTGCTTGTTACTCGTGAAATGCCTGAACGCCATACAGGCGAAAATCTTGCTGAACGACTGAAATCTACAATTTCAGAGTTTGAATTGGACGGTAAAATTGTGAGTTCTGTACATGACAATGCTAGGAACATGAATTGTGCATCAGAGAAATGTGACTTTGACGATATGAGATGCTTTGGTCATACCATTCAGCTTTGCATTAAACCATGCTTGGAAATACCCGCTATTGCCAAACTTACTTCACATGCTCATAAGTTAGTGGGACATTTCAAGCATTCAACTACAATAACTGCAGAAATGAGGAAAAGACAAAAGTTGTTCGGACTAAGACAGAACGAACTTATACAAGACGTAGTTACGAGATGGAATTCGACTCAGCTAATGATTGAACGCCTATGTGAACAACGCAGAGTTATTACGGATGTAATGCTAGATACAACTGTTACTAAGAAATGTGACACACATATGCTTCTCAAAGATCATGAGTGGGATTATCTGGTTGAAATTTCCGCAGTATTGAAGCAAATGTCTCATGTTACAACATACATGTGTCTGGAAAAGGACGTATCAGCCTCTGTAATGCTTCCTATTGTCAACGGACTCTTAAAAAAACACCTAAAAAACTCTGAAGAGGATAGTGCTCTTGCGCATAAAATGAAAGCAAGTATTTCAGAAGAACTCATCACCCGCTTTAAACCGTATGACATTGAAACTGCATCTACACAGCATGCTTTAGCGTCCTTACTTGATCCGAGGCATAGAACACTTAACTTTTTCTCCCCAGAACAAAAAAAAGTCGCCATTGAAATGTTAGAGTCCAAGTTAGACGATGTGCCATTAAAGCCCGCAGTTAAAACGTCATAAAAAAACCTTGGAACTGAAGTTGACAAGCAACCAGCCAAGAAACAAAGAGTCCAACGATCTTTGGACTTTCTTTTGTTTGACACCGACGAAGATACGTCCTTTCAAGATGAATCGGAAATGTCCTTATACATCAAGGAGCGTGCTGTGCAAGATTCAAACCCACTCGAGTGGTGGAAAGAAAATAATTGTAAATTCCCCAGACTCTTTGTGTTAGCTAGACAATATTTAAGTATTCCTGCTACCTCTGTTCCGTCAGAACGAATCTTTTCATGCGCGGGTCTCATTGTTACTAAACTGAGAAATCGACTATCTTCCTCTGTGATCGACCAGATAATATTCCTGAATAAAAACTATGTACCCGAGGAAAAATGTGAATAACTCTTCTTTCGTTCTTTCTAAATGTACATACTTATAAATTTGTTTTTTTTGTAATTTATTACATATTGAAATCCTAATTGTGTTAGTGTTTGCATTATTGTGTTATAATACCCTGGGATAAATGTCAATTTATTGTATCATAAAACCAGTCATTCGTGAAGTACTTTGTATAAGACTTTGAACATCAACCTAACTACCGGTTAACCGGTTAATCGGTCGAACGATTATTCGGTTAACCGGTTAGGCATAATTGTTCAATTTGACAACACTACTTAATATGAAGATTTTGTTTGAGAAATGAAATACACGTAATTGTAAATACTAAGATTGGTGAGATCAAAGAGTATCATAGAAAATAAGTGAATTTTTACAGATCTGAGCTAGGACTTAAGGGTTCAGAGCTAAAAGGGGCTAAAACGGACTTCTCTTTTTTTTTCATGAAATTTTTATTTTTCATCTTATTTTCATTTTGATTTTTTCATTGTTTTCCTTATGAACTTCTGCACTGATAGAGTCTCGAAGGATTTAACGTAGCTTGTACCGTTTCCGAGCTATTTGGGGCGAAAGTGGTGCTCAATCCCAAAAAACAAACTTTTTTATTTCTCGTCCAATTTCAAAGGTTTTTTTTTTCTTTAGAGTCCTTATGAAATTTCCAACAGAGAATTTTAGCTAGGACTTGCAGTTTTTCCAACCTATTAAGGGCCAAAGTGGTGCTTTTTAGTACTAATGAAATTTCTGTGTCCAGCAAATTACTGTGTCAAACATATTATTGTGTCCACTTTAGAAGTGTGTCAACACTTGTCGATCATTGCGGTCATATCATGGTGCACTCGGCCAAGCTCTTTATTCTTGTATGTCGTTCATGAATTCAAAAATGCTTCATCCAATTGAACTGAAATTTTAAAATTAGGCTGGAATTGGTAATGTCTGGTTACCTTTTTTTTTCCAATTTTGCGATGTGTCCAGAGTTATGGGACTTTGATTTTTAAAAAAATGCCATATTTCTTGAATGTCGTACAGTAACTCAAAAATGCTTCATCTGATTAATCCGAAAATTTTAAAGAGAAAAGATTCCTGCATGGGATGATATAGTTTTTTGACAGAGAGTTTTATTCCAAAGTACAGAAATTTTGCTCTAAAAGTTGGGTAATTTTTGTTTTTATAGAAATCTACCGCAGAATTTTTCACTTCATGACGCAATTTCACGCCTACCAATCTCTCTCATTCACCACCAAATGTGATGCAAAGAAATTAATGAGAGAGACATCCGGAGCTGAATGAGAGAGATACATTTTAGATCAATTAGAGGTAAGTGTGTAAATTAAAACCTCTTACTCAAATTGTTTTAAAAATCAGAGAATGCTATTCTGTGGCAAATTCATTTCTCTATACTATCACGTGAAATGACTGTTTCAAGTTTCAGTTATACATCAAAACCTGAAATCGTCTTTCTGGAGACCTTAATTATCATGTTTACCTGAATCAGTCGACAATGCAAAAGCAATGCGGTGTCTGCCTTTTTGATTTTTCTCTATTTTCGGTATAACTTTACCATTTGCATCTCAATTTGTAAAAATAGAGGAAGAATACCTGGAGTGTTTTTTATAATATGGTTTTATTTTTCCAATGGTGTATATGATCAGTATTTTCAAATTTGCTCATTGATAAAGGTAACTTTTGCATGAATGGTGACTTGGCTTAGAACGGCATAGGCATGAATAAAAAACGGTCATAATACAAGACACAAATTCACTGTGGTCACCTCAAGTTTTTCAACAGGGTATCAAGCTCTGAATGACCCCGACAAGATTTAAAAAAAATATATATCGAACAGTATAACACATTAGTTTGTCACAACATCAACAAACATACAAAATAGAACTACTAAATGTACCCATGGCCAATATTTTCCTGCCTTTGAACTGGTGCATATGCATGCGAGGGGTTAGACAGATGTGGCCTTTGGAAAAATAAATCCATACTATAAAAATTCGTTAAGGTTCCATGGAATCAGTGATAACATGTAACTCTTAATTTGTTGATCTTCAAAAACTGTCCTGAAGAAAAATGTTCCCCACCTCATAATACTTAATAAGAGTCTCTGATGACGGAAAGATTTACAACAGACTGTACCAGAATGTAAATTGACAAAAAATAAGTCTTATTATCAATCAATTTTGGAAAAATCTATATTGTTGTTAAATTTTGATAAAAACACTGTACTTTTATCACTAAAAGCTTTGGTACTAGTTTCAGTTAGTTTCATGAAGGTTTGATATAAATATTGATAATTAAAAACTTTAACAATACACTACCCTTTAATGTGAAATGCAAAAAAAAAAAATTAAAAAAAAAACAAACCTAAGTCCATTTATCAGTACATTGTGGAAAAATAGATAAATATTTTTAGGTACAATTTCTTGATCATAAAGGTGCCTCGATCCAATTTAGAAGGAATTCCAAAGAGACATGCCGATAAAGTAAACGATGTTTAAAGAACTTTAACTACAGACTGAACCTAAATGTAAAGTGCAAAAAACTTATTCCAATTACCAGTGAAATTCAGAAAGAAAATCTTTTTTTTTTTCTCAAAATTTAGTTTTGAAACATGCTATATCTCTTGATCATGAAGAAGCTGCTATCCAAGTTTCAAATGATTTGATTAAGATTTGATGAAGTCATTGATGTTTGAATTTTTTTTTAACCATAGCGTGTACAAAATATGATGTGCAATATACTGTCCATTTGCCAATAAAATTCAGAAAAAATAATAAAACTTTTTTTTCTCTCAAAATATTGTTATAGATAGTGCCTCCTCAACATAAAGTCACTGTCTAAATTTCAAATGATTTCATAATGATTTGATTAAGTTATTAATGTTTAAAGGAATTTAAACACAGGGTGTACCAGATGTTGATCATCACAACGCCGACGACGACGACGAAATTAAGGAGCGCTACGTCTCGCCTTCATGACTTTTGTTGCAGGCGGGACGGACAAAAATTGCTCTTGGTAATCTTCCTCTATTTTGATAAATTACATGAAAATGGTAACTTTATTATCAGAAAATAGAGAAAATCAAAAAGGCAGACATCGCATTGCTTTCGCAATGTCGACTGAACCAGGTAAACATGATAATTAAGGTCCCCAGAAAGACAATTTCAGGTTTTGATGAATAACTGAAACTTGAAACAGTCATTTCACATGATAATTGTCGAACACTTTGATATAAGCATAAAGAAATTTGTTGTCCTCTCATGCACCACCACTTTTCTCCTGCATCACCACTAGTTCTCATGCATCACCACTAACTTCAAAGAATGATTGAGAGAAAACGGATAGAGTCTGACACTTGATATGACATGGTAGTGATACCTTGCTGGTAAACTTTCTACAACAGTGAAATTGGTAAGATAAGATTAGATTAACATTGATTTCTGGACAATTGTTTGACTTTTTTTCTTGTATTTCCATTGACATGTTTGTAGGAGAAAACGTCTTACGTTGTCAGTTTTGTGTTTACATGCAAGCAATGAATACCAACGTATAGAGAAATGAATTTGCCACAGAATAGCATTCTCTGATTTTTAAAACAAATTGAATAAGGGGTCTTAATTTACGTACTTACCTCTAATTGATCTAAAATTTATCTCTCTCATTCAGCACCGGGTGTCTCTCTCATTAATTTCTTTGCATCACATTTGGTGGTGAATGAGAGAGATTGGTAGGCGTGAATTTGGGAACACTCTATTTTTCCCAAAAATATTTCATACTTTAAAATTATATGACTGAAAAGAGGAAACTTCGAGGCATCCTATGATATATTTTTCTTTAAATTTAGTTGAATATTTAGTTCAAAAATATATAATGAAAAGTTCAGTTTTTGAACCCCAAAAATTTGATGTAAATTTCCGTTAGTGGGGTCACGTCAGTAAAACTAAAATCACACTGTAAATATTCTCACCTGCATAAATTTTATATGGTTACAAAGCCAATATTAAGAGCTTTATCCAGGTTAAATTTCATAATAGTAGTGTGGAATTTAACAGGTAAACTAACCAGTTAAAGTTACGCAATTTTCTTGATTTCTAGTATTCCGCCGCTCGTTAATCATCGATAACTTCAATTGTTTATTGGAAGGTTTCTTGACATTTTTACGACCTCTTTTCACAAGAAAACTACCCCTCATGCCTTTATTATTTTTCTAAAATTAGGATTTTATTGTTATGCGAAAGAAAATTTAATCTTGCAAATCAGTAATAAATCAGCTTCCCTGCATAATTTTTAGAATAATTTTATGATGAGTAAATCAAAAGTTATAGGTGAAAGTTTGAGACACGACGTAGAAAATTTACTGTTGTATCATAGAAATACTGAGAGATTCAAATCCCAATCGTTTTATATTGATCCCAGTTAAAATCAAATACTTAAAATATGCAGAATCCACATAGAGCCACAGATTAAAATGTCTTTAACAATTTTAAATAAAATGTAAAACAGTCAATAAATTTTAAACATGACTTAAAATGAAAACAAATTCATGCAATGAGAGAAATAGAAGGAAACATAATGAATATAGAATCAATATAAACATGCTCATATCAAATAAGAAATATAAATTACTTAAAATAATTATCAGCCATCATTGAACTTACGTACTATGGGGTTCATGGAAGTAGGAAATTTAATTTCAATGTTACAATAGACATATAATTTACATTTAAATATATTAAGTTCAAATCTGTATTTTGCCTTAAACGCATGAAACTACTTACAAGATTTACAGATCCAATACGTTTGTTTGGGCACACATTTCAGATGGACACATTTGCAGATGGTGCCACTCTAGACAGCAATCACATGCCAGAGTTTCCTTAACACCAAGTTTTTGTTTACAAGCAAAACAATCCCATTCATGATGCTCCTTATTCTGAATCATCAATTCTTTTAACAATAACCAGCCATCGTCAGTTAAGATGTTTGCGTATTCTTAGTGTGTTTGGCATTTTCATCTAAAATTTTGTAGGATACATGTCCATATAGTCACTAAACATCAGGCTAGTCTATCAATTGAATGATTTTATATTTCGACATAATGATTTTTTTGGGTCAAAGTCAATGCACCATTCACGGGATTTATTCCAAGACCGAAATTTGGAAATTCGTATACGTTTCATCTATATGGCAGTTCGTACTAGGAGCCCTGGGACTCGCCGTACGAATTGTTCGTACGGAGAGCCACTTGCATGAAAAAATTGACATGAATTCGAGTAATCAGTAAATCTGAACATAGATAATAAATCTATGATCTGAAGTTTTTTTTTATGATTTTACTGTTTCTTGTAACATCAACGAGAACTTACAATCTCCACGTAGGACATACCAAGTACGCTTTTGCTGTGTTTTTTTTACAATAATTGTGCAGTATAATTTAATAAAAAAAAAAATGAAAACTAAAATAAGACAACAAAAACTTTTAAAATGTCTGACCTGTAACGTATCCTTTCTGGGGGTGTTGTTGTTCTGTAAATTCCTCCACTGGCTGGAGAAACACTGCATAAAATTTGGCAACTATCTATTAAAATCTAAAACTGAGAATGTAGGGCAAGCAGGATGATCCCTACTAGAGTCTCATTTAATACCAAAATGTCTATAGTTCACAGAATATGATCATCTTAGTTCACTTAAAATGGATGTTCAGTATTTTGCTACGGGTAACGTGAAGTGCATAGCAAAGTCCTCTACTGATTTCTTCAGGGGTGTTAATTACGGGTGTCCTTTAGGAGTCATTATATGTAACACGCTTGTTGTTTAAATGCGTATGAATTTTTGACATTTCAATTTTCATTTTTGCGTCCGATGACCCTAAAAATCCATAAATGTAATGTACACTTCATTAGATTTAAACAAATATATTGCGAGCCTTCTTTTGAACTGCATGATTTTGAATTTTGTTTCTCTTACCCCTTTTGGGTCAATTCCAAGGATTCTGAAACGGGGATTACATATGAAGAAAGCCTTCTCATTTTCCTAGTAATTTTTAGCAATACCATTTTTTTAGAACACGACAAAAGTCTTAACTGGTTTATTTTTTCAGATCTCAAAAATATATTTTCTTTTAAATTTTACATGTTACTATCCATTGAAAATGGACAGTCATATAGGATACTTAAAAATACTTTGTCGTCGCCGTTGTCTGGACAAATTAGTTTTTTTTTCAAGAATCTGAATGACACCCTCCTCCTTCTTTCCGGCACTTTTAATCTTAAAAAAAGATAAATGAAAATATAACAACAGCAAATAAGCAAATAAATAAAATAAATAAAAACAAAACGAAAAAACAAAATCTAAGCAAAATACAACAAAAAACAAACACACAGTGCCCAGTCCCCTTTCTTTGCTTTCAAAGTAAGTAAGTCCCTTATAGAACTGAAATTTTAAAAAAATGATTTACTTTAGAAATGAAAGATTGTTTGAGATGTGTTGTATTAACTTCGATATTTTTTTGGTAGGGGTGTGCCATTTTTGCCTCAAAAAACGTACCCATTTTAATATAACATTCACTGAAATTCAGTACCTATAGTTATATAAATATTTAAGAAAGAATGACCTATACTTAAATACAATATTTAAAATATGACGTCAAAACGTTATTGCAGATCAAACCAGGAGACAAATTTCCGGGGTTCATTTGGGAACTTATTTGAAAGGTGAACTTTCCAATGAATTGATTAAATTTAATATAATAATTGACCATTAATAATGTAACATTCTCAATAGCATATTTATATATCAAACTCTGACCCTGTAAACTTGATTGTTGTTTTTCGTTTATTTTTTCTATGTATTTCATGTTTTAGATAGTATTATGTATTTGTATTTGTTTTGTTATCTTGTGATTATCATTGGACTATAATTGTCTATGTTCTTTATGTTGTGAACTTGTTTGTTTTGCGTTGACCCTCTTTTGGGTGTATGATGCAATAAAATTATTCTTATTCTTATTCTTATTCTTATATGATATGTAGATCATACCCCAAATCAATATACAGTTATCCAACGTAAATGCATTATTTATCCCGTAACAATAATAATACTGTGACCTATAGACATGGTGTCAGAGTCAATCTATCACAGTCAGATGATTTATCCTGTAACAATAATGATACCTTGACCAATAGAAATGGCGTCAGAGTCAATCTATCACAGTCAGATGATTTATCCTGTACCACTAGTGATACTGTGGCCAAAAGACATAGTGTCAGAATCAATCTATCACAGTCAGATGATTTATCCTATAACAATAATGATACTGTGACCTGTAGACATAGTGTCAGAATCAATCTATCACAGTCCGATGATTTATCCTGTAACAATAGTGATACCTTGACCAAAAGAAATGGTGTCAGAGTCAATCTATCACAGTCAGATGATTTATCCCGTAATAATAATGACACTGTGACCTATAGACATGGTGTCAGAGTCGATCTATCAGTCAGATTATTTATCCCGTAACAATAATGATACTGTGACCTATAGACATGGTGTCAGAGTCAATCTATCACAGTCAGATGATTTATCCTATAACAATAATGATACCTTGACCAATAGAAATGGCGTCAGAGTAAATATGTCACAGTCAGATGATTTATCCTGTACCACTAGTGGTACTTTGGCCAATAGACATAGTGTCAGAGTCAATCTATCACAGTCAGATTATTTATCCCGTAACAATAATGATACTGTGACCTATAGACATGGTGTCAGAGTCAATCTATCACAGTCAGATGATTTATCCTGTAACAATAATGATAATGTGACCTATAGACATAGTGTCAGAATCAATCTATCACAGTCAGATGATTTATCCTATAACAATAATGATACTGTGACCTGTAGACATAGTGTCAGAATCAATCTATCACAGTCCGATGATTTATCCTGTAACAATAGTGATACCTTGACCAAAAGAAATGGTGTCAGAGTCAATCTATCACAGTCAGATGATTTATCCCGTAATAATAATGACACTGTGACCTATAGACATGGTGTCAGAGTCGATCTATCAGTCAGATTATTTATCCCGTAACAATAATGATACTGTGACCTATAGACATGGTGTCAGAGTCAATCTATCACAGTCAGATGATTTATCCTATAACAATAATGATACCTTGACCAATAGAAATGGCGTCAGAGTAAATATGTCACAGTCAGATGATTTATCCTGTACCACTAGTGGTACTTTGGCCAATAGACATAGTGTCAGAGTCAATCTATCACAGTCAGATGATTTATCCCGTAACAATAATGACACTGTGACCTATAAACATGGTGTCAGAGTCAATCTATCACTGTCAGATGATTTATCCCGTAATAATAATCATACTGTGACCTATAGACATTGTGTCAGAGTCAATCTATCACAGTCAGATTATTTATCCCGTAACAATAATGATACTCTGACCTATGGACATGGTGTCAGAGTCAATCTATCACAGTCAGATGATTTATCCTGTAACAATAATGATACCTTGACCAATAGAAATGGCGTCAGAGTAAATCTATCACAGTCAGATGATTTATCCTGTACCACTAGTTGTACTGTGGCCAATAGACACAGTGTCAGAGTCAATCTATCACAGTCATATGATTTATCTTGTAACAATAATGATACTGTCACCTATAGACATGATGTCAGAAACAATCTATCACAGCCAGATGATTTATCCTATAACAATAATGATACTGTGACCAATAGAAATGGTGTCAGAGTCAATCTATCACAGTCAGATGATTTATTCCGTAATAATAACGATACTGTGACCTATAGACATGGTGTCAGAGTCAATCTATCACAGTCAGATTATTTATCCCGTAACAATAATGATACTGTGACCTATAGACATGGTGTCAGAGTCAATCTATCACAGTCAGATGATTTATCCTGTAACAATAATGATAATGTGACCTATAGACATAGTGTCAGAATCAATCTATCACAGTCAGATGATTTATCCTATAACAATAATGATACTGTGACCTGTAGACATAGTGTCAGAATCAATCTATCACAGTCCGATGATTTATCCTGTAACAATAGTGATACCTTGACCAAAAGAAATGGTGTCAGAGTCAATCTATCACAGTCAGATGATTTATCCCGTAATAATAATGACACTGTGACCTATAGACATGGTTTCAGAGTCGATCTATCAGTCAGATTATTTATCCCGTAACAATAATGATACTGTGACCTATAGACATGGTGTCAGAGTCAATCTATCACAGTCAGATGATTTATCCTATAACAATAATGATACCTTGACCAATAGAAATGGCGTCAGAGTAAATATGTCACAGTCAGATGATTTATCCTGTACCACTAGTGGTACTTTGGCCAATAGACATAGTGTCAGAGTCAATATATCACAGTCAGATGATTTATCCCGTGACAATAATGATACTGTGACCTATAAACATGGTGTCAGAGTCAATCTATCACTGTCATATGATTTATCCCGTAATAATAATCATACTGTGACCTATAGACATTGTGTCAGAGTCAATCTATCACAGTCAGATTATTTATCCCGTAACAATAATGATACTCTGACCTATGGACATGGTGTCAGAGTCAGTCTATCACAGTCAGATGATTTATCCTGTAACAATAATGATACCTTGACCAATAGAAATGGCGTCAGAGTAAATCTATCACAGTAAGATGATTTATCCTGTACCACTAGTTGTACTGTGGCCAATAGACACAGTGTCAGAGTCAATCTATCACAGTCATATGATTTATCTTGTAACAATAATGATACTGTCACCTATAGACATGATGTCAGAAACAATCTATCACAGTCAGATGATTTATCCTATAACAATAATGATACTGTGACCAATAGAAATGGTGTCAGAGTCAATCTATCACAGTCAGATGATTTATCCCGTAATAATAACGATACTGTGACCTATAGACATGGTGTCAGAGTCAATATATCACAGTCAGATGATTTATCCCGTAACAATAATGATACTGTGACCTATAGACATGGTGTCAGAGTCAATCTATCACAGTCAGATGATTTATCCTGTAACAATAATGATACTTTGACCTATAGACATAGTGTCAGAGTCAATCTATCACAGTCAGAAAAAAATGGTACTGTGGCCTATAGACATGGTGTCATAGTCAATCTATCACCATTAGAAAATTTATCCTGTAACAAAAATGGCACTGTGGCCTATACACGTGGTGTCAGAGTCAATCTATCAGTCAGGTGATTTATTCTGTAGCAATAATGGTACTGTGGCCTATAGATATAGCGTCAGAGTCAATTTATCACAGACAGATGATTAATCCCGTAATAATAATGATACTGTGACCTATAGACATAGTGTCAGAGTCA